>NW_028277796.1:0-300000 GCF_059751315.1 Micrasema longulum
ATTCATTGATATTTCAATTTAGTTTTTTTTGAGAACTCGTAAATTTATTTGTCTTGCGGTGTATTTCAAACACATGATGAGTTCTTCATCCGCCTGGACACGGGCAAATAAATATAAAAGCCGATTTCGAGAAACAACTTTGAAATTAAATTAAACGAAAAATTCCTCCACTAGTTCTGACCTCTAACTCCCCTCCCCCACTTTCCATCCCTCGCCGTACTACGCCTAGGCTGCGGGGTGTGCGGTTCACAGGGGGCGGACCGCACATTTGTGGTTTTACTCCTTTGCTGTACCGTACTCAGATTTAGGACCGCTTACACAAGTGTATTATTATACCTAAACTCCCCAGATATACATAACGCCATCATACCCTGGTGGTGCATAGGGCATAACATCAATACTTTAATCGCCGAGTACCAGCGAAGATTTGTTATAATATGTAAATGCGCCTTGAGCGTGTAATTAAATAAATAAGTGTTATTAAAAAATATGGTTAGTACCATAGAATAGCCCAGAAACCGCCTACGCACATCAAACAGAAGGCGACTCAACTACTCATAAATGAGTAGGTGTACGTTATGACCCATTAGTTTTTTTTGTAGACGTCGCTCAGTACGCAACTCCTAATTTAAATTCAACTATAACGTGTTGTGTTCTTTTAAAGTGTAGAAATACTGCTAGGATCTTGAAGAAACAGGATGCAATCATATTTCATATGTAATTAGCAAATGAATGTGTATGTAACAAATGCATTACTTAAAAATTTAATTATTTTTCCATCTTGTCAGAATCAAAATGAACATTTCGTTAGTGTTGCCAGGGTAGTAAAGTTTTTTACCCTACTTTGCTCATCTAATGAGAGAACTAATGAAAATTGGATTTCGGATTAAACAACTCTATCGTGGACATGTGACCAACATTATCTTTGAAACATCAAATATTATTTACATGATATAAAAATATCCGTTTTATGTCAAATAAAATTTGTTTTATATTTTAAGTTTAAATTTCATTCATTCAATTACTCTTATTAAATTACCCTTTACTTATCTACTCTATTGTGTCAATCAATATTTCCACGTGAGCAATATTTTAGAAAAATTAAGATTGCTTTTTTTACCTTACATTTGTGTAATGATTATATTTTTTCCCATCGTATACGCGGCGGCATCACGAATGTGCGCGGCAAAAGTGAGGCATAGTGGGGGAATTATTGGACACAGTCCGATGTTTTCAAATATGATTCTACGCTCCTTCTGGACTATTCTTAATTCTATGGTTAGTACTTAGTGCAACAATATTTTGAGTTAATATTTGTAGAAAAGAACTGGATTTCAATCCGCAGGGAGTTTTCAAGATTCCCATATTACAACAGAGAGGGAAAATATTTTTAAGAAGGAAATACGGAAGTTTAGGAATTACTGGGTTTATGACCAGTCATTAGGGGTTTTAAGTGGCCACATTACACACTGTTTAACATTTAACATTTATTATTACCTATATTGTGTTTTTAAACCAACAGCAAAAAACATTGAAAATGTGTGTTTGTATAGGAATGTGTTTGTGTAGGAATGTGTTTGTGTAGGAACGTGTTTGTGTAGGAATGTGTCAGTGAATTTCTCAATGTGTGGGTAATCGATAGTCCAGCAGAGGCGAAGGCAATTTGATTAGCAAATATCGAGCGATTCGCAATAAAAGGGGATTTCGTTCAGCAAAAGAGAAAAGAATCCTATCTAGTGTAGAGTAAATATGTAAAACGCTTTTACGCGATTTTCGACAGTATGGAATCTGGAAATGAAATACCGGGTCTCATGAAGCATATTTTTTTACTCGTCTGTGCGCTTTGAAGCTGCAAGACGTATTGTAGAAACGAGTAATGTTTTTGAATAAACGAGTAGGTATTCGTTTTTTTTATGGTTTTACAAAAATACTTTAATTTGGTGGGCATTTTTTAGTTTCTCGTAAATTACGAGACTGAACGGTGTTGGACTGAACTCGTGGTACCTACTTACGGATGAGATAACCTAGGTTCGAACCCTGCTCTGCCACAAATTGATTCCTATTCGGGCATGGTTATTTATATCAATTTTGTAGCACAAAATTTCCAAATATTGGTTCAATTGGCGCATTCGCCTACCATGCCTGAGGTCCTAGGTTTGATTCCTGACAGGGTGGATGTGAAGTTTTTTTTTTATCGTAATTTTAAAGGTATGTAAAGCCATTTACAGTTTTGTGTGTCAAATAGAACCAGAGTCCTGGACGAGTATTTTCAACTCGACGATGTTAAATAAGAAAGTTAACTAAAAAAAAGTCCGCCTCTGCGTCTTTAAGGTCCTGGGTTCGATTCTCGGCAGGGTAAAAACGAAATATTGATTTTTAAAGTACAACATTTTATTGTTCCTGGACTGATACCTGAAGCGAAAGATTGAAAGATGATCGAACTACGCTGCATTCGGTTAATCAATGCAGTGCCCTGTGCACCAAACGATGATGATGACATAAAGTCATTATTATAATTGTTTTATATTTATATAGTCGATGAAATTTTCGAACCGGAAGCTATTTTGGAAAAGGGTGCGATATCCACTCGAGATAATATTATTAAGAAGCAAAATGAGTATGTACTGGTAGCGATACGGATTTATTAATCAAATATTTCAAGCACATGTTTACATTTATGTGAGTAACTTATTCCAAGCACGTTACGTGGGAACGAGTATACGAACATATTGGGTATACGTGGCCCGTCTTACTTCGAGTGCTCCTTATACAAAAAAATATCGAGAACTTACTGAGAAAGAAAAAAAAAGCCAAAGTCACGGATAGGATTCGAGTATAACCACTCATACAAGTGTTGAATTTTTCCAAGCATTAAATTTTAAAATAAAATTACTGAGGCGGATATTTTTTTACACAGACAACGCGTCAACTAACTATTTCAAACAATCTATAATACCTAATATATGCGAGCAACATAACTATAAATTTACCGAGGTTGATATTTTTCATAATGAACGTAAATTTAAGTCATAGATATATTGCGAGTATTAGTAGAGACAAATTGAAACATATATACATATATATATATATATATATTATATATATTATATACATACATATTCATATATACTTACACATGTGCGGGTTTTGGAGAGATCATTTTTATCTGCTTTGAGTTAGAACTTATATATTTTTTTTTTAAACATGAAAACCAAAGAAATTCATTTTGATTTCCCGTTTTACTCTGTTCACTGTGCCTTTAAAAAGAAAAAACACATAATATTTCAATATAACTACATCGCTTACCTTCACACTAAGAACACAGATAAAAAATATTACATCAGTCTTTTATTTGATAACTAACTTGTTCGATCCTAAAAAATATCGATTTTAAGCTGTCAAACCACGCAAACTGTAATACCGGTAATTTTTCTATTACAGAATCCAATAAATGGCGGTTCTACGTTTATTTTATTTCATTTTTATTTTGTTATAATAGCCGAGATACAGCCAATTTTCTTAGCTTGATCCGAAAAACCCGCCTGATCCGAATAGCCTCGGTCTACCCTACATAGACATATATATACACACATACATACACACATACATATACCCATGCGCATACATATACACATATATACGTACTTACATATATACATTAAAAAATACGCAATTTAATTTACATATATGCGAAACTTTATGATTACCATTTGGTTTTCTAAAATCATTATTTAATTTTTATATTTTATTTTCAACATCCAGTAAGAATCCTCAATCCGCAGAATGATAAACCTCTCTGACTCCCTACAACCAATGTCATGAATGAGCGAGGTCAACACCTTCCTCAATTTGACAACACTCCCGCTCTTCCACAATTCTGGCAAAGAATTACGCACCTTCTTGCCTTCGTATCTATTCTAACTAGGTATAGTAAATGCATGTTCTGCGGTAGACGAAATTTAAAAAAAATATATATAAAATACAGATATTTTTTTGGAGATATCTTGAGATAATTAATTCTAAATTGAATAAAATATAAAAATATGAAATCTTAGAAAAAAATTGTGAAACTAAATAATCAAAACTGTCAAAGTATATGTAATTGAAAAAAATATGAAAATGAAAAAATGTACATGTGTTCATGTACACGTGTTCGATTTTTAATCATTATATTTATACAAACATTTATACTAAAGGAGTTCATTTGAATATTGAAGTCATTGCTTGATACTCCAGCAAAGTTATGATCAACGTTTATTTAGTAACGTTAAGCTTTACATCACGATTTCTCCTTCTGCCGCCTAGTACGGTTCGCCATTTGCGGACTACATACACCCTGCCCTCCAGGGGCGAACCGTGTATAGAAGCGATTATGCTCAGCTTACCATTATATTTGACTAACCATAATAATGTTTTATTGTAACTTTATTTACAGAAAAACAAATAAATAATTACCATTTATTTTAAATCATTTCCACCGTTTGTATTTTTATTCTAGTATAAATATAAATATTAATAAAACGCGCCCAGCGCCTGCGGTAAGCCAAGAAACTAGCCGATTATTCCAGATTATTTTTTTATACAAATAAGTATACTATATTTTGAATGTCTTAACCCCAGTGCGGGTTTTTTCTCCTAGATTAATACATGCAGATTACACAAATTATTTGAAGATTATTGAATTGGAAAACAGTATTTCAAACGTTGTTTTTTAAGGACTATTTTTCTTTGAGATGGTACTTTTGACATAAGACCATAATTACTTTTGTGCGTCATATTACAGGACATTCCACGCGGCCGTTTTTAGCAATATTAATTACTAGAACAATGCGGCCAGTTGACATTTCAATTGAATACCTAATATCGACTGAATTCACAGTGGTATTTTTTTTTTATTTTTTAATGAATTATCTATTAAAGTAATGGATAATATATCTATAATATATATCACGAAAATACATATTTTGAGTTGATTTCATGGATGAAGGTTGTTGTATCACACAGAACCACAGAAAAATATCAATTTATAGTATATTATTATTTACATTATATTATGTACCTCCTATGTAGGTACAAATATATGATATTTTTTTTATAGCTTACCTGTAAATAAAATCACCATTCGCCACTGCTGCCCTCGACACGGCAAAAAACGCACAGAGAACTGTTCCGTGCACACAACCCTCCGAGCTCCGCCAGTGCACAAAAAGAGTGCACAAACCACGGAATTCAACTGGAATCGGAAACATTTTGCTGCAGCTTCGCTCTCAGCATTTTAAGTTTTTATTTTTTGCATGTTCGTGATTTAAAATGTAACTTAACAACTCAGCGGCAAACAGACCCAAGAACTCTTTATGTGTCGCGGTATATTTTTAACTCTTAACGCTTAAGCGGGGCATGCATATAATAACCTTCGGTGCGGAATATACGGTTAAAGTCATTCGTTTCGAATGCCAGAAAAAAACTAATAATTTTGTATTTAAACCATATTTTATGGACGCAGCGCTGTAAGAATAATAAAAAAATCTATTACCAGTGTTATTTGTAGGATTTTTAACTCATATTTTATTTGTCTTTAATTCTCTAGTTTGTTATGTAGGTTAAATTATTATTGAAATTAAATAAATGTTTTTTTAAAAATCATATCCACAATTGAAAGCTCCATAGCAAGCAAGAAAATTTGTTCACTGTCACTAAATCCGATACTAAAAGCTTTCGAATATCACATTTCTCAAAATGCCCTAAAACATCCTTATTTTAATAAAAATGTTGATGATGGCAAATAACGTAAGTGTATTTAAGTGATCTGATTGCACAATGTTGCATTTATATATCAGTAAATAAATTCAAATAATTTTTTTGAACTCGAGTAAAAACAGCTTTAAATTTCAATTAGTATTACTGTATTTTTATTTTCTGTTTTTATTTTTATTTCGCATAATTTTATTTTTTTTCTCATGTATATTCAAAATTATGTAACTTCACATTACTAAATGAATGTATATAACAGTGTTAGTCACCCTCCAAGCACAAGAGCTAGTCTTTTTTGGAAAGTAACAGCTATTACATTAAAAAAATACATAACAAAAAAAAGTCTAAAATCACTATGACATGTCATATACAAAAAACCACTTGATCTGATAAAAAATGGACAGAAGACAAATAACTGTTTTTCTCTAAACGATCTCTTTTGACTTAGGCCACTTAGAAAAACCACTCTACGATTGCATTTCATACATAAATCAAGAAATTGCAGCGTTACCTTTAATAAATTTTCTTATTGAGCTTTTTATCTAAAAAAATAATTAATCATTTTGTTTAAAACAGCCTTAGAATTTCCATGAAATTCCAAATGTACACCGTTATTTTGATGGGATTTGCCAAGTGGAATATCATGCGTTTGACAGGTGAACAAAATTCTCCGTACTAATAAATATTATCCAATAATTTAGCCGGATTGAATCAAACAAAATTGAATTTAGGGAGAAAATTGGGTGTTAAATGATTGAATTTGGCGTTTCCTGCTAAAAGGACATAGCTGGCGCTGGGGTCTAAATATTGGCTTTCACAATGGACCGCGGCGTACCGCAGATTACTGAACACAATCATATCCGATACAATTATTCGCCATTACGACTGAACGCGGGACGCTGAGTTCGATACCAACCGTGTAAAGGACAAGTAGATACGTACATATTATACTTACTGTTGTAATGGTTAGCAGTTTAAACGCAACACTGCACAGTTAGCATGCAACCATGGGTATGTTGTTAGTTGTTACATCTACATACATATTATGTCAATTTCCACTACATTTACAAATTTGGACATAATACGAATGTACATTTAATGACATAATAGAACAATGATTTGTTGTATATCTCATAGAAAATTACATTATACAGTTAACTAAACAAATCTACACTAAAACAGTTCGGGTTCCTACAATAAGTTGCATCACCACGGATCAAATAGGGGAAGGAGGGGCACGACGGGGACGCCAACGCAAAACAAAAAGATATAAAAATAAAATATAAGTAATTGTTAAATCCAGAAATAGGGATTCAATTCCCAAATTTGTAGATTTAACAGTCGTATTTTATTTCTTTAGAAAATTACAATGAGCTTCCACCAAGAATTTTCACTAACAAACTCGAATATTTTTGATAATTCATTAAATAATAAGTGGCAATGCAACATAGTTAAAGTAACACCTACCTATTTTGCCTACTGATCAACGAATTGGTTATCATAGTAAAATAAAAGAAAAATTAGAATACAGATTTCAAAGTATACATACGAGCAAAAAAATGCTGCGTAAATGTTAAGACTACGATAGGTATCAGAATTTTTTTCCTAAATGTTAGCTTTTTCGCCTTGTCGTTGAAAATTAAATGGGGTTTATAATTATTTAAATTGCACGCTTCTTGTAGATGTTTTTCGCGATACGATAGTTATAATGAAAACCTTTTTTGGGCTAACATTGCAAAATTAGGTTCTTTTACTGTTTGAACACGGCCCATTTTATTTTCCCTAGTCTGGCTGCCGTACTCCGATAGAATGATAAAGACTAATCCTTCCACAGTGCTGGGTAGAAACAAAAAAGGTGAAAATAAAACGACATGGAATGTAGCGGGCTTTGGGAGAGAAGCAAAAGGAACGAAATGGAACAGAGGGAAAAACGCCGGCTGTTTTTTGGAGGGCGAAAAGCAGAGACCTCGCCATATTATTAGTATGAATACCTCGCTACTTCTCTTCCTTGCTACCGCTCTGCCTCGCAACCTCGCTACCTCGCTACCATCTACCCGCCCGACAGGGAGATTAAAATCCGTTGCAATTAACATGTTTGTATCAGAGTATTTTTTATGGCGCCACAAACGCGCTGCCAATTAAATGAAACGTGGATTTATTGTGCTCACATGAGGCAAAACAACTGTTATAAAAATACAGTGAATTAACTACATAGTGGCATATTTCGAAAAATGTTAGCATCTTAAAATCAGTCTTTTTTTCTATGCAGATTTTAAAAAAGTAAGATGAATCTTTGTGAAGATATTATTATAGTTTTGAAATATCTTTGTTAGAAATAATCTACACAATGTATTATGTAATAATATCTCGAGAGAATCTATAAATTAATAGTAAAAAAATATTATTTAATAACAAAATAAGTATGTACGTGTGTTCTATAGTGCTTCTAAGAACACGATAAAAATACAAGCTTATTATGTCTAATAACTTAGTCATTTTGCCGATTAACGTATTTTGAGGGTTGATTAAATGCGATTGTTAATGATAGAAATGACAGTTTCCTGCATCGTAAATATCGTAAATCAGAACAAATCGAGTAAAGGAGGCAAATATTCAGTACCAGATTATTTGACAAATGAACGCCAGAACGTTTTTGCATGCCTTCAATGGTAGATTCTTTCATGCACATATATTATTTTTATTATCAAAATACATGTTTTGTGAGATAATTGAATTTTCAGGGATATAATAGAGATCTCTACGTTACATATTTTCAACATTGTATTGTTAGAAATGCCTGGAATTCGAAAGCAATAAATCCTTTGCACGACCCAATTTCCAGACATACAAAAACCGACTATCTACGTGGGGGTGAACAGGAAAAAGGATTGCCTGACAAGGGAAGGGGGAGAAAACAGGGCGGGGGTAGCAGAGACGTCTACACAGACAATTCGCGTCAGAGGAAATGAATTTTAACACTGAATCCCGCGGTACAAATGTGCGACATGTGGGTGGAAGTAGGCGGGGAGATTTATACGTGGAACAGCATAATAAGGGTGACGGAAGAGTAAGTACTTACTTACAACTGACAGAAGTGTAATATACCGAGTGTACTACAATGTACCTACCCACCATGCTCGGTAGCTGCGGGGTTAACAATGGCCAATTCTACGCCGAATCATCCGACTTCATTTTGGAAAATATTGCCGTACATACGTGAAGGGTCAATGCGTCAATGTTACATATTTCAAGCAAAATATTGATAAAAAAATTAAAAATAGCAATTATTACTGATATCCCATTAAAAGAATATCATAATAATAATTTCAAAACTTTATTTTTAACCGTCTATTATTTATTTTTCTACCGACCGGTTTCAAAGCTACACAAGTTTCTTTATAAAGATATAATTTACTAATAAATCTAACCTTGCTTTATATTATGAGTTGTTTTATTATCATTATTATAACAAATAACCACAAAGTTAGTGCATCAAATTTACATTTTATAAAAGTAAACCAATTGTTTGGTCGTCTAAGCAGACAACAATATTCAAAAACGCTATTTACACATCAACATTTTTGTTAATTTGGCTGATTAGCAATTGAATGTATCGGATATCTCCAAACAGAATACAGATACAGACTGATAAAAAAATTAAGAACAAACGCTGAAAGGGTTTTGTGGAACCAGAGAAATTGTGTTAGTGTGTAGTAACTAAACTTATTTATATTTCCGAATATAAATTATTTTGATGTAGGGTTTTGTATTAACAATAGATTGTTTACATATGCATAATACGAGTATGTACATTGTGATTTTTGTTTATCATATAATCGCATATTTATCTAGTAGCTATCGACTTAGAATATCATTATTTAGTTTGATTGGTGTCTTATATAATACAAAAACTATATTTTAGTTTACATTAAAAATCACGTCAATATTGATAACATTAATAAAAATATACAAATCGTCAATTTGGATACGATTATTACTACTTTGCGTTTTAAATAAAATCAGATAAGTCGATTTTCGAAAAGCATGATCAGGGGTGACTTTAGTTTACGATCACAAACTAATTCAAATTTAAACAAACGGACCATTCTGTTTTACTAGAGGGGTGGTTTATTGAACAGCGCAAAGGGGAGGAATAACAAAAAATTCTAATCTCGTGTTTTATGACGGGAAATACTAATATATTAGAATAAGTGATTTAGTAAAAATAGCACGTAGTGAATATAAATATATGTGTTTGAAAATATTTTAAGTGTAACCAAATTTGAAAACGCAAATACCAGATTTAAAAGGATTGCTTATACACTCGTATATTATAACAAAACTATTTATGTTTTAATCACCTTATAATCTACGTATATATAGTTGGATAATTTATATAGCGCCATTTTTGTAAAAATCATCTCAAGGGCGCTGTAAAATTAATATATATCCCAGTACGTCTTGCAGCTACTGAGCGCATGGACGGTTGGGATTCTAGTTCCTCGTTTTCAATTAAGATCAATCAAAAATTATAACAGATAGGAGCTAGATTACAGAATGTCTTGCAGCTACAGAGCGCATAGACAGTTAGAAATTTAGCCCCCATTTACACATTTTAAAAATTGACAAATAAGTTTATTGTATTAATGATATTAATATATATATATATATATATATATATATATATAAGTTTAAAAAAAGTAAGATTACAACACGTCTTGCAGCTACTAAGCGTATAGACGATTGGAATTCTAGACCCCATTTACAAAATTTAGGTTTTTATACGTTGATATATGAAAGCTAGATAACCAATCATCGTGCAGCTACAAAGCGCATGGACGAGTGGAATTCCAGCAAAGTTAAAATGATATCAATAAATTTACAAAAAAATAGAGCATAGTAGTGAGTTTGTCAAGTGTTCATGCCAAGAAGTAAAGCTAGGGTTTCCTAGGACAGCGGTGCCCGTATTTTAACGGCCGTAGTGAACGGTGATGCAGTGGACAGCCGTCGTAAAGGTGACTAGAGTGTGGTTTTCTAGGAAAACGGTGTTATCAACACCATTTAACACCGTTTTCCTGGGAAACCACTCTCTAATCACCTTTACGACGGCTGTCCACTGCATCACCGTTCACTACGGCCGTTAAAATACGGGCACCGCTGTCCTAGGAAACCCTAGCTTAAGCAATAAAAAACTAAATAAACAAAACATTGTTTCAACTCCATGGTTAACAAAGGGAGATAGATGTCCGAAGAGAAGCTTTTGTAGACAGTAGGTAGATACCGTCGCCATGTGGCCCACTGGGGCACTGGCAACTTGATAATTTCTGGAAACGCACGCCCATTAAATACGAACGCCTATTAAATACGAATATTCAATCAAGTGTGAAGTTTCAGGATTAATTAAATGATCATTCAAACCAGTCAATGTAGATATTTAAACACTCACACTATCTCCATCTTTTTTGGCACGGTAAAGATAGATATCAATCCACGTTAAAAAAATCATTTATAATACTGCAAATATAAATCTTGAACGTTTTTACAATCCTTGCAAGATATTTAAATGGAATTTGTGGGATAAAAATATTTTCCACAATGATTCTGTTATGAATTCGTCGGGTTTGGGTTCCTTTGTGCCACTAACAGGGATCAAGTGAAACTCAAAATAAATATCGACGGGAGAAAGGGGATAAGTGATGCTCGATTTTCCCGGCTGGATGAACCCTACTGGGTACCTAATCCGAATCCAAAATTTATGCCGCGCCGGTATAAAAGAGTCTTAAAAAATTAAGCGTCGCCCTTTCAAGGACCTCCCTTTTAGCGAAGGGGTGTGGTAGTGAAATGGGGTATTTCACGTTTGCCTCGGGGGGAAGTGAGTTCCCCTTTAAATAAAACAATTCAGTTGCGCTTTATGGTCCCGACCCAACCTCTCCACACCCCTGGCCTAATGGCAGGGTAGCCTGCACCCGACCCGAGGGGGTTCGAATAAAGGATGAACATAAATATGTTACACACTCACTTTGGGGCAGAGCTTTCTCAACCTCGACGAAAATGTTCCCAACATTTGCGAAAATAATAAAATCATTTTCCTATCTAAAAGTGGATTCGAAATTGAAACTGACGCTATAAATCTTAATCCTCCCCCCACAAGCACCTGATGTGCATAAGTACAAGTATTAACTCATAGAAATGCATCACTCGATTAAATTATACAAATCATAAATGAATTTACGTAAGAATCGTTAAACGCATTTTCATATAATAATTTGAAGAGGATTTTATTTTTTAATTATATTTCTGCACCGAATTTTGCATATTGCCTCTGAATTTGTACGCCAAATTCGTTTTTTTTTTGCTCGTTAATTCAACAGTGATAGATCATCTATCATACAATAGGAAAAACCGATTATAAGAAAAGAAAAAAATATTTTTTAAAAATTCAATTTCATAATGGTGAATTGTCATTTCGTTTAAAAATAATTAATTCAAAACGAATTAACTTCACTGTTAAATAATTGATGAGTTTTTAAATATGGGTATGGCAATATTTAAATTATTATTATATTATTAGCATCTTTGTCGCGCTTTTATTAGCGAGTAAAAAATATTATGCACAGAAAATAGGACAATATTTGCATATTATTCTTGCTTATATATTATACTTTTTAAATATTACTTTATCGATGACTTGTGAACGAAAAAAGCTTCTAAAGTTGTACGAGTATCGTAATAAATTATGCATGTATGAAGGTTACCCCTTGTACGGTAACAATAATATCATCAAGCGCAAAAATCGTTTAATTTCATTTACAGAGCGTGCACAAAATTGGTCGGCTGTTATTTGAACACCTTTACCGATATACATTGTGTTCACTCGAATATGAAATCAGGAGATACAACGGGGTACCCAATTCATACCCGCCCTACCCTACGCATCCCGAATAGGGGAGCACGAGGTAATATGGCCGGACTAAGCGGTACATCATTTTATTATATTATAATATCTCCCCTTTCTGGCGAAAACACGCTTCGGGCGGGTCGTCCAAACATCATCCCAATCCCCCATTAACAATACACGAAAGCCTTAACGAAATATGGTATTAAAACCTCCCCTACCTAATACCGACTCACGCTAACTAAAAAAACACAATTAGGGATAATTTTGGAATGATTCCATAATGCGCACTTCGTCACACACCCTAGTTGATTTTTTATAACTTTTCCCCTTTTGTACGTTTGTGTCAATACTGTAAGCGAGATACTCTGCATCCACACTGGGGTTGGAAGGATAACGACTTTTTATTGACGACCCATGAAGGATAATGAAAGCCGTCGGAAAAAAGTACAATTCTGTTAATATTTCATAACAGGATAATCATTATAACCAATTAATCAGGGTAGAAATAAAATAAAGGATATGTCAATAAATTATTTTTTTAATTATATTTATGAGTGAAAGTATCAAAATTGGAATAATACTCGACAGTATTTTTTTTAATGATCGACCAGTTTGATTAAAATATTTCTTTCCTATTTCATTATCATAATTTCCCTATCTGCACCTAATAGTGCATAAGGGCGTATTTCGATCTTTTTTCTACATGATAGCGATGGTAAGATGATTAGTCTAGCAGGCAAAAGCGCTTTTCTATCACGAGGAGGACAAAGTGTTACATAAATTTAACCCTTTTTAGGCAATGATGGATACTTATACTAAATATTGGATACTTATTATGATCTCATTTTTAATAGGTATCATCACATATGTACGTACAAATTTCAAGATAAACCGAAGATCTTTTTCAGTTTTAAAAAACTTTAAGGTTATTTATACACACTTCTGCCCAGAGTTCGGAACAGATGTGGACAAGAGCCCCTTATCAAATAAGCTTTTTGTTTGGCATATTTGTAGCTCCCAATTGTAGATTCTTTAGAAGAATTATCAAGAATATAATTATTTTTAAGTCAATCAAGTATAAAAAAAATTCTTAACTATAGAAAAAACAATAACTAGTAATATTAATGTTTGTTGTTGATATTTCTTGATAAAACTCCATAGTTAAAGATTTTGATAAAATTATAAATAAAGTTTTCAATAAAACTTCTTGGTTTAGTTTTCTGTCCCCTGTTAAAATACTTATTTCATCTCCTTATCTCCAAAATATGTTAGAAATATTATAATAGCTGTAAACGTCGTAAAACATTTACAAGTCTTAAATATGCCTACTTAGGCGAAAGCGCTCGTTGGTCAAAATAATAAAAAAGTAGAACTAAACCAAGTTTTATTGATAACTTTATTGATAATTTTATAAAAATCATTAATAACTCTAGTAATTTCGATTTAACGGATTTTTATGTTTCCTTTACACAACGCGCGTATTAATTTCTGTTTCCTCGGCGATCAAATAAAAAATGGACGAAAATGCAACGATTTGATCTCCCAGTAATGTCTAATGGTCTTAATCGATATGCTCTTTACTTTACGACTTTCGCCGTTACATTTTTAATGAGTACCAATAAAGGACCCAACGAGATTCGGATGTTAATCAGAATGAGAGGGGAGAATTATCCCTAAAACCGAAGCCAGTCAGTTTTCGGACAAACGGTAAACATGCACGCGCCCGCTCGCGTTGTTTAATCAAAAGATTATTTCAGCTCTCAAATAAAAATCTCCCCGGACAATAAACCCTTTTGATTTTACAAAGAGGGGGAGAGAAAGCCAAAGGGACAAGTAACTAACACAGGGGCGGGCTTTGTCCAGGAGGTGAACAATGAAAACAAGCAATATTTTTAACGCTAACAAACAAGAAGCACTAGTGAAGTTCTCGAATCTCGAATTCCACAAGTCGTTGAGTTGTCGCGATCCTTTAATGCGCAAATGGAAAAAGTGGTCAATTTTGAGATCATCTACGATTATCACTACGCATTATCTCACAATATAAATAAAAACAAAAATAAAATTTAACCAACAATGTCATACGGATGAAACAAGGGGTAAAAAAGATAAGATTACCAATGAGAAGAAAAACAGAATCTCAAAACTTATTGTACAGGGGATTGAAGCTGTACAATGAGTTACCTGAAGAAATAAAGGAAATAGAAAAGATCGAAATAGTTATTTATATAGTTATATTAGTTCTTAAGATGTTATGAACTAACTGAATAAAGCATAAATAAATAAATTATCCGTGTATCGAAAATCTCACACAGCGTGCCGCCTACACGGATCCGTGGTGCACTACTGTGTTATAAAAACTAACAGTTTGCCGGTGGCATTGCTAGTGAGCAGTTGTTTTATAAATGTAAAAGAAATATGTATAATTGAGAATGCAACAAAATCGTAATAACGGTACAAATTGACGATAAAAAATTATAAAAGTATATGAGAGGCATTTCTAAAAAAAAAAAAACACTTTTTTTATGGCAGTGACCGTGTTAAAGGATTAATATTTACGTAACTTCGTGATTGTTGCGATTATTATTTGAAGCTTTGGATAAATAGGCAATTTCGTGACACTTAAATATTATTGAATTTTCTATCGTTGAATTAAAATAGGTTGTATCTAGGTTGTCAACAAGTAAAATCTACATTGCATAGTGCTCACGTAAAATTGAGAAAACATTAATTTTTAATAAAGATGCATAAATTTTTCAAAAAAGCTCAGGACCAAAGCACGCGTAAAATCAAGATCGTAAGTATTTTCACTATCTTCAGATTTTTGCAAAAGTTTGTATTAGATATTGCGTCGTAGTTTTATAAACATTTTAAGACTTTTGAAGGGATTTGACCCTCGTGACAATATTAAATTAATACTAAAATTACTCGTATATGCATGGGTTTGCGGTAACACTATTTGCAGTATTGTCATTGTAAAAATGCACAATCATTGCCATATAGATAGCTCACCTATTGGAAAAAGACCCGCACGCCACTGGTCTATCCATACAGCCCAACCCTTCCATGAATAAATTCGTATAATTTGGTTCAGCCATACCATCGCCCAGCCCAGATAACCACAGCATGGCCGTGTAAACAGGAATAAACAATGTCACTTCGGAATATTATTGTAGCGGACTCGTGCTAGGCTACTTACTCATCCGGAGATGTAAATTGTCCTGTGATAATCTGGAGGGCTTAAATAAACACAAGGTCGAGTTTACATTAAAAATCTCATTCCAAATAATCTTGCGCCGCGAATTTCAACATACGTATTAACCAGTTTAAACAATGCCTAGAAATGAGGAGCAAAGAAAGATAAATGGGTCTCACCATCCATTAATAATTATTGGCTCGTTTGAATAAGGTGTTCTATAGCGTTACTCTTCCATATACTATGCACATTCTTTATAGGTGCATAAATTTTGTTAATCTTAGCAAATCCGAAGCACTGTTATACGAGTTGATATTTAGTTTCATTCACGATTACAATCCATATATTATAATGGTGCATCGATTTATTTATTTATTCACATGATCAATTTTATTTACATTTATTGAGATACAAGTCATGGGACAATAACTTCATGGGACCAAAGTCCTGTGTTGAGTTGGGACGAAACATTTGATTTACACGAAACAAACTAAATCACAAATTAGAAAAACTATCAAGGATTTTCCTACTTAAATCTCTCCGCCCAAGGAAAACCCAGTCCTTAACCCCTCTCTTGAAAATAGGTTTACTCCTTGAGAGCTTAATACGCTCTTTAAAAATGTCATACACTCTCGGTGCGATAAAGGAGAGATGCCTTTGAGCAAAAGTCGCTCAGGCTTTGAGTATAACATAATTCATACTCTGGGAAAACATCGAACGAACATTATGCTGAGATTGCCTATAATAAATCAAAACATTTTAGTTTTAAAAAGGGGAAAAATTATTAGTTCAATACGACACGTTGCGCGTTGGTCCAATCGTTTATTTATTAATTCATTCAAAATTACACTTGTTTAAATATTAATGAACTTATTAAGGCTTTTTAGGCTATGACCGTGTCAATCCATAATAATTAACAATAAAAAATACGTAGTAAAATTAATTAGATAAAATTATAATGACATGTGATGCAATAGAATAACAATCCAGAAAAACAAGGTACGAGTACAAGTAATAAATAATAAAATTCCAAATAATACAATGTATAAAAGATAATCAGATATAAATATTAAAATATGAACTATACAAATTTAGATTCATACATAATCAAATATAAAAAATAATAGTATTGAAATCAATAGAAAAAGAAATATATATAAAAACATAATTTAAATGATAATTGAGATATGGTTTCTAACTCACTCTATATTATAGTAAGAAATAGAAGTAATGAATAGTATGTCAAATAAGAGTGAGTACTAAATTAATAATAAAAAATATATGATAAAAAAACATAAAAATATCTAATAAAAATGACAATATTTGCTAATTGCTAATCTTTGAAAAATTGATAACCCCGTTCCTATCGATGCGTTAGTCACAAATCAGTAGAATTTCTATAAAACTCATATTTTAGTGACATGCAAATTTCGCCTGTCTCGCGTTCGCGAGGCAAGATTTTACGCAATAAAAATTAAAATCCCATCCCTCTAAACTGGCCTTAATGTTCATTTGTAAATCAAATTTATTTCTATAAAATCTAGATTCGGCGATAAATGGTTGGTACTAGAAGTTGTTTGCGCCGAACTTCACAATCGGATTTAAATAAAAATTAAGTCGGGGTTTTAAAACTACCCCCGCTCCGTGGTAATCAGCTAAACCCACAAAGCCTCATGCATATTAATATCACGTGAAAACTTAGTAGCAATTAACGTTAGGGCTTCTGAGTTACGAGTTACGAGGAACTGAATTAGATTTGACAGCGGGAAAGTTAAGGTCGGGAGATACGAGATGTAAATTTCTAGATTGTGGGATAAATTTTTACTTAAACTAATTCCAGTGAAAATAAACTGAGTGGCGTAAAAAAAAACAGACATTTTATTACTATATCCCCGCAGAAAATAAATAAGTTCTCATGTAAACCTATTGTAATTAGGTGTAGTTGAATCAAATAAAATACATCTTCAATAATGACACGTTATCATAGAATAGCCGTCTACATAAAATATAAAGGTTTACGTAGTTATGGCAGAAGTTGTGAATTTAAATAAATTTACGAAATTAAAAATATATTGATTAAAAATAAAAACATTGAATATTTTTCAATAGTGAGAATATAAAATAAATATAAAAAAAACATTTTTTTAAATCTGAAACTTCACAAAAATATATTGCAAAATTGAATTTACAATGTATTTCTCACTAGGAAAACCCGTGCCGAGGAAGACATTTTACAATTTTATTTTAGTGTGATATACATATTTTTTACTTAATGAATTGTTTTAGATTTTTTATATGCATATACAGAAAATAATTTAATTCAAATACAAACACATTGTTACAAGTATCAACTAAGTGTAGGTAGCTTAGCTTGGATTATCGGAATTATAGAATGACCATAGTTTCCAGGTTGATTCCATTTCTGTCCATTAACATAATTTTTATTTTCTCTTTGAATTTTGAATATGTTGACGTGTCGCAAACAGTTTTTGGCAGACTGTTGAAGGATTTGGGTCCAAGATATAAGTGGGAACATTGTCCATAAGATGTTCTCATTCTCGGCACCGGCTGCAGTTCTTCAATGGCTTCCTGGGTTCCTTTGTTTTTGGCTTTGGTATTGTGATTGAACCAATAACATAATAATAACATTAAGGCTGTTATATATTATTTAGCTCCGGTCAGGGCGAACTTTGGCAATCGGAAACTATAAATATGTTTTTGGTAAATAATGAATCGTAAGCAAACTGTAAAAAATTCCAGGGCCCCGATAACAATGGGAAGGAGTTATCTCCAATTGTCTATACTGATACAATTTTTTTTTTAGATTACCGTGGAAGATACTTCAAATTTTCAAACAAATATACGCATTTTCGAATAGAAAATTCCATTCCACTCTATAGACAACTGAAGATAACTAACTCTGTTAATTTTCCATTGAATTTGGGGCCCTAGATTTATAAAATTTATATCTATAACACTTACAAAGCTTGACACATGATAACCGCTTTATTGGACTGTCGATACAATAAATTGATGTTTCGGGCAGTTATTCTCCCTCTATTTGTTTGAATTTTATAAATCGTTTTTATGGAGAGCTCACAACACCCCGACCTTAATTAAACAGGGGGATGTGATAGCACATGTGGCCAGATGCCCCTAACGACCGCTTGATAGTCTCCCCCGCCGTAGGCGGAGTGTGCTGGGAGGGGAAGGCTCCGCAGACCGTGAAAGAGTGACCACCGGTGGCGTTTTTTATCCTCGCAACCTATTCATCATTCCGACCTCCGTGTCAGGGACCAGTGGACCAAGGCAAGACGAGCGCGCGATCATACAAGGGTCAAGAGTTCACCGACAGGAGAGAAAAGGCCGTTGGAATAACATAAAAATAACGAATTATCCGCTAACGTTTTATTTCCGACTGGTTATTCTTTTGGAATTGTAAAATCGGATTGAGAGGATGCGCGGTATGACTTTTCTCCGAACAAACGTATTCCCGTATTTTTCCCTGGATTTTTAAACGCCGATGCGCTCTGTACCTTAAGAGCAAGACTCAACCAATCTCATTTTAAAATTTCTAAATGTTCCACTAAATCTTTTCAAAATTCATTTGTAAATAAAACCTGCAACAGTCATGATGTTGCGCCTTGAATCCGCAGCCTATATTATGCAGGTTATGTGCAGTTCTGTATGTAGGCACATAATAAATTAACACTGTATGGTCAACTATAGTTGTATTAATTATTATAATGTGCAACTGTGTGACCAGTATTCAATAGTAGATATAATTTTAATAATATGTATTACATTTACATTCATATTTCTAGTAATATTATTATTATTTTTATGTGACAACATTTACAATTACAATATTATGTGGAACCCTCTAATTGACCTTTTTGATAAGTATTTATGGTATAATTGTATCTTATAAATTTATAAATGTCTGTTGGCTTTCCAGTGAAATAAAATAAAATAAATACATGTAATCTAGATTCTAAACAAATGTAAACGATTATTCATAAATTAAAAACACTTCTGACCCTTTTTTTTTTTTACAGTGTAAATGAGTGTTAGATTTTTAAACGTCCGTGCGCTATGTAGCTACATGACGTGTTGCATTCTAGCTCCTATATATTTATTAACATTTAACCAAATTGGATATGGGGAACTAAAATCCCAACCGCCTGTGCACTCCGTAGCTACATATAGGGCGTGTTGCGAAGCTTATTGTACAGCGCCCTTGATGAGAGACAAAAACGGCTCTATATAAATTATCCAAAATAAATAAAATTATGGCACTACTGGGACGATTTTTCTACACACCACCATTTGCGTGTCCCTATCATTTGTTTTTTTTATAATAAATTGTCAAAAGCTCCTAGTTTTATCTGTCGTCTTCGGACGTACGGAATAAAAATATGATACTTAATTTTGAAAAAGAAAAAAAAACTGTTTACAGAGAGAATTGTTTTTTGATACTCTTTTAAAAAAAAAAAAAAAAATAAGCGTGCAGTTGTTATTTTGCAGCATTTTCGAAGAAGAATGGTCTGATGACGCCTCCAGCCCAAAATCCGCACCAGTCACAAGTGTAGATGCAGTTGTTTCTCAACAATCACTCGTGGATTTTCTGAACCCCAAACGTGACAGTTTTGACGATTCGTCGCTTCAGTTCGTTTTTGTGCAACAGACCAAAACGCAAATCTGCAGAAATAGAGCTTTAAAGTTTTTTTTACGAAATAGGCATAAACAATGACCATAACTTAAGACAAAACTCGTTAAAAAACCCGATAAACAGTTTTTAAAAAATATGATTTGAATTTTATTAATAAAGGCTTGCTCAGTTTACTGTACACATAACTCAGTTTCGTTAAAAATGTTATGTTAGGCAAAACCGAACTAAGCTACGGATTAACGGAACTATCAATATAAAAATGAGCCTTATCGCTGAAATGGATTTTGTTCGAAAAATCCGCATTCACTTTTTTTTCCATACATAGAATTTTAATTACAAAAATACATCTCAAAAAATACATCTTAAGATTAAGCTACAACATAAATTGGAAATAATGCCCACAAAGACTTCAGCGTCTGAGCGTGGGACATTCCTCTTTCAATGATTTAAATATGGTATGACATATGCTGATAGTACAAAAACAGGATGTACACTATCGGATCTATTGCTAATCCAATTGTTAACTTTTTGTTATTATTGTTATATAACTTATTGTTTTTCTATAATCTATTCAATAAACTCTCTTCGCTGTGCGTGGTCCGATGTGCTAATCCATAAACACACTGTATACTTTATGAATCAATAAACATTTTTTTATATAAAAACCCGTGTTTTTTTATCAAAATGACTTTTTGCGTGAATTTTGGGGCATCCGTTATAAACATATGTTTTATCTGAGCAATTTTTTAGTGGTGGTTGCACGCAAGGTCCTGAAACTATGCGAAATAGTATACGAATCAGATAATGAAGAAAAGAAAACCACTTTGGCGAATTTAAGACATTGTACGATACCGTAAAAATAAGAACTAAATAACTAACTAACTAACTAACCATCACGCCATTTCCCCAGAGGGGTAGGCAGAGAGGATAGAACGCCACACCACTCTGTCCTGGCACACTTCCTTTGCTTCCTTCACATTCATACATCTTCTCATGCACGCACGTCGATTATTCCGACTTTTCACATGACCACTTTCAAGAATTTGTTGTACTTGATCATGCCATGTCTTTCTCGGCCTTCCTCGACTTCTACAACCAGACACATTCGCATCATAAATCTTTTTAGCCGTTCTTTCATCATTCATTCGCTCCACATGACCGAACCATCGCAAAAGACCTTTCTTAATTTTGTCGATAATGCTTAACTCAGCCTTGCATTCTGCTCTAATTTCGACATTAGGGCACCTATCATACATTGTTTTTCCGCACATTCGCCTGAGGGATCGCATTTCAACAGCATTCAGTCTACTTTCGTCCCTTTTTTTCCAACTCCATGCTTCGCTTCCATACATTAGGGTTGGTACCAGAACTCCATTATGAACTGCTAATTTAGCCTCTTGCGATAAACACTTATTTGCTACGACAGACTTTAAGGCACCATTAACTCTGTTACCGGCACTAACCCTCCTTTCAATATCCTTGTCCATATTTCCATCTCTAGTAAACATACTACCCAGATATACAAATTCTTCGACCTGTTTCAAACTATCTCCATTTACTACAATCTTACATTCAGTCATAGTTACATTTCTTTCAAAGACCATGACGTTAAGGCAATGATTAAATGCTTTATTTCATGGTACTGAAATAAAAATAGAAAATATCACTACGATAAAACGCACCATTGCCCAAAAGGTGTTTACGTGCCCGTAACGTACGTCTAAGCAAGAACAGTATTTTTTATTTCGAAAAATAAACAAAAGACAACGGAACCTGGCCGGCAGAAAAACGATGTAAGTTTTTTCAGAATATTTTTTTGTAACTAGGTACACTTTTTTAGACTGATTTTTCTTTCCCGGTTTGTTAAATACAATAACCGACATAATATACTGAAATAAATCAATTTGAAGCAGTACACTGCCAAAACTATCCGTCATTTCGTGAATTCGAACCCGAGCGCGTATGCTTAATCAAATCCGATTCTGATACTGAGCTTAACATGTTAGAATTGAATTAAAGCTACAATATACAATTTACCTTTGGTCGGCATACTAACGTGACATGTCATCGATGCCATACAAGGGATAATAGGCTATAAATACAAAACTGCGATTCTAATCTGAATTATTTATTATTTCCTCATTTGCCTTCTAAATTCAGGTTTTCGTTTTTTACAGCGATAAAAATGGTGCCATGAATCAATCAGAAAATATGGAATAAAAATCGTTGATTTTTATGTAAATTTATACCATAACACGGGTATTTTGAAATCGAAAGATGTTGAATTTGAATACCAAATTTTTGCAGTAGAAACTAAAATAATAAAATCATGATATATAGATGTATATAGCTGATATAGCTACATAGATATAAATAATGCATTGCCATTAAGATTTTTCATACTCTATCGTATCTGATGCTGAGAAGCTGGCTTTTAGAACGTGGTTTTTTATATTAAGGTTTTATTTTGTTTTTCTTTTTTATTTTGAAAAAAAAAATCTTTTCGATGTACATATTTTTCTTTTTTTCCATAGTAATACGAGTTTTTATATGCCAGAAAGAATGAGTCTTCATTTATTTTTAAATAAATTAAAGCATTATAGTTAGAGCAGGAACGATAGAGGAAAGACTGTTGTGCATAGTTAGCGCTACAGAGTGGCAGATGGAATAAATACTTCTTGAACTACTTGTCACGCGAAAGGGGATATTAAGATTGATTTTGGAGAGTATGTTAAAAGAGTCTACTTTATTATTTAATAATTTAAATAAATAGCATCATTCAGATATAGTGCGTCAATTTTCAAGGGTAAAATATCCATTTGTTTAGCAGATTGGCTGTAAGTGTAAAGCGTTTTATTGTTTTTTATAATCTAGGTATTTACACCAAGAATCAGTTCTTTTTTTAAAAATACATAAACAATACTTATTTACAATCAAATCGAGTTGTTTACAGATATTTGTAAATCATATATATTTATTTTAAATGCTAATGTAAAAAAAAATAACGCCTAAGCAGGCAACTAGCCAGAGAAAGAAAAATAAAACCACTTTAAAGCGATTAATTCATTCTTGTAAAAAAAACATTGATATATTTTTTTTAAATAAGGGTATAGGGTTGGAAAGGTGTTAAGTGACCGGGAAAGTACCTATAGTAGATATGGGTAGGTAAAGGTTGATTTAGGTAATTCCAGATGACAGCGGCAGATGTACAACTCACTGAACATCAGTAAGCAAATTTCTGCGATTATTATAAGCAAAGGGGGGTCATAAGGACCAAAACCCTTTGCGACACAATGAACACTGCGCCAATAGAGGATTTGCAATTTTAAGTTGAGATATTTTTAGCGAAATACTTTTTAAAAAAATCAAATAACAATAATCAAATAGCAATAATCCAAAATGCATATATTTATGAACTTAAAGTTTTAAATAAATAACATCTGATTACAAAACCATAACCTTGTACTGCACACTGGCTACGTTTTCCACAGAGGATCGAATACAAACTCTGTTGGCTTATATACAAGTCACTGTACAACTCTGCTCCGGAATATCTAAGGGAACTATGCATTCCAGATGAACTAGCTGACAGGCGTCTCACGCTTAGATCAGCTGCGTCTACGGCGAGAGGAAAAGTTATTATACCTCTACGCAAACAGCGCACTAAATTTAGTGAACGCGCATTTGCGGTCGCAGGCCCTATGGCATGGAATGCTTTCCCAGCAGAGGTGCGAGGCTGTGAAAGTGAAGTAATGTTTAGGAAAAAACTTAAAACCCACTTGTCCTCTAAATCATTTAAATAAATCCGTAGCATGTGACAGCAAAATAAATTATTTTCATTAAATTACAAATTTAAAAGCTTCAATTAAATTAATTTAACAAAAGAATCACTATGTAAAGCGCCCTTGAGGTATTTGATTACGAAAATGGCGCTATATAAGTTATCCATAATAATAATAAGAGGTCAACACGTTTAAAGTTTAACATAATGTGATACCGAAAAGAATTATTTATTCATTAAATCAATGAGGGAATACAAAATTGATGTAATTGATAGCAAAGGTGATTATTTTTATTACGAAACATTGCAGTAAGACAGGCGAATAAATTGACCTTTTCTCCGCAGATTTATTGTTTTGACCTCAAATTTATGGTATCTAAAAAAGGATTTGAATTTATGCTGTTCGTAATATTTAAAAATATTGCAATTTTAAATAGATCGAATTCATCCATAATATTATATTTGATGTGCAAGATTACGAAAGTATTATATATGATAATGTTTGAACCAGGGGCGTGCGGTGAGGTTTACGAGGGAAGCAATCATTTGGTACTAATTACGAGTACATACATAAATAAATTTGTATTGCTACTTCTAACGCAGAAATTTGATTCTATGATAATTTGATATATATTTATAAAGATAGAATTTTAGAGATAAAATTATGTATATATATTAGAACTTAACTTTAAGCCCCTGCTGACGAACTGCATTTTATGCAGTTCAGAAGGACTTGATAATTCGTATATTCATTTTTGTATGCTTTTGAAAAATATTTTTTTTTTAAAAAGCCGAATCGTTCTATTATTTTTCGTTGTGTATGTTTTTGTTGTTGAATAAAGGTTTCATTTAAAAATACATATTTATACCTTTAGTATTTGCAACTGAAAAAAAAATCATTAGCTTAAAAACATACGTGTATACAACATTTCAAATGTTAAAACTATGGTAAACAATATAATTTATGTTTTAATAATTTTAATACAATTCGATCACCATTTCAAAATAACATTCGCATGATGAATATTTTAAGTAAATATTCATAACTGCATTTCACAATTGTTATTATCATTTAATGCAATATGAATATTCCCTGCGGCGCATGGTGCATAAGGTAATATCATAATAAATAACAGCGCACCTGGCCAACCAACCCGACAAAGGGGTAACGTTGACAATCAAAGGGCCCGGGAAACACAATTAGGAGAAAGCCTCACGGAGGGATGGAGTAAACTACCCTCAATGGCCGAATAATGTTTCATTCATGAGCTAATGCCAAATGCAGCGTGAAAGATTTAAGGCGTCGTTTTGTAAATGAGAAACGTGATAAATTCTGAGAGGGTAAAATAGGGTTGTTTTACTTGCGAAGTTAGGTTCTAACACACGATGAATAAATCTTTAGTAAAATATCTTGAACATGGACCATATTCATGAGGATTATGAAAATGTACATCATTTTAATGTTTTAAAAAAATTATTTTCTATCGCAAGTAACAAAAATTGTAATATTTTGTATTGGTTAAAAACAGTTAAAAAGATTAAAATAACAAACTAATGACGAACAGTTTAGGGAATACAGCCTGAACTTAGATATAAAACTTAGATATAATACTACTACCCATTCTAGATTACGCTGATGTTTCCATGACTGATTTAAGCTGTGAGCAACTCGATAAACTTGAACGACTTCAGAATACATGCATAAGGTACATTTTTGGTCTTAGAAAATATGACCACATTTCTGATTATCGTAGGCAACTGAAATGGCTCAAAATTAGACAGCGGAGAGACTATCACTCCCTCTCACTTCTGTTCAATGTACTTCATAGTCCTAACGCTCCTATATACCTGTGTGAAAAATTTCAACGCTTATCAGTTCATGGTTTACCTCTTCGTTCTCATTCTCAAGGCACTCTCTTAATACCCATACACAATTCCTCTTTCTTCTCTAACTCATATAGTGTCCATGCGGCTCGACTGTGGAATCATCTCCCATCCACCATCAAAGATGTTACTACATTATCTCTGTTTAAATCACGTCTGAAGAAACATCTCCTTTCTCTTCCTTAATCTCTCCTCCTTTCCTTTTTCCTCTTTCCTCATTCCTCTTTTTTCCCATTGAGTAATAGTTTCGATTTAAGGTAATTTATAAACAAATACGTTTATTTCTATTTTTATATATCTTTAAATTTTTAATCTTTTTTTTTTTTTTCTATTGAATATGTTCTGTAACTTGAATTATAAAAATAAAACTTTTATTTTATTGGTTGGTTGGAAGAAATTGCCATTTGGCAATAAGCCCGCCAATGTACAAATAACATTATGTACAAAAAGTTAAATAAATAAAAAAATAAATAAATAAAATAAAATTGTATCTATATTTTAAACAAATGATTGTTGTAGGAGGAAAAATTAGCAGTCCACAATGGGGTTCTGGTGCCGACCCTTATGTATGGGAGCAAAGTATGGATTTGTAAAAACGAGGATGAAAGTATGCTGAGTGCTGTCAAAATTCGATTGCTCAAGCGAGCGTGTGGCTAAGGTATTTATCATAGATGCACTGTCGACCGTGCATTACGTAAGGCTGCAAAAATTATTAACGACAAAATCAAAAGAGGAGTAATAATTTTTAACATTTTTTTTTTTATTCAGACCAATCGACAAGTAATTGAATAAACCCTTATGGATTGGTATATAAATATATCATTGTTTTAATACATAGAAAGTATGTTCAAAACATTAAGTTACATATTGTAAAATACACAATATAACAACAAAATATACAAAGAAATAAATATTATCTCAAAGAGACTTGTCTCTTTGAGATAATATTATATTTATTTCTTTGTGAGAAAGGTGAGCTAATTATTTATCTTTTGTATAACTCTTTGCTGTAGGAATACATCGACCGAGCTGTCTTAGGACACTATTATCGTTAAGTCTAGAGCGAACGGGCAGCGAAAGAACTGCTTGTGGCGGACAACACCAACAGCCGTGAGGTTGGCAGGTCCGAACCCTGCTTTAACTCGCAACGCGTAGTCCGCTGCAACGTCAGCCTGGACGAGGCTACTAAATACCGAACATCGAAAGTACTCGACGCATTTCATCTTGACAGTTCGTGTTGCCTGGCTACCAGCTCTCCGCCAGTGGTTAATTTTGTAAATTCCTTTTGTACGAAATAATAGGATGTAACCCATGTGTAACTACTTAATAAATGACTTCAACTGTAATCCATCTTTCTCATTTAACCCAAAATTAACTCACGCGCACCCACCCTATAGGCTAACAGAAAAAGACCGAAAAAGACGTGGCGAGACCAAATTCAACAAACACCTACAGAGGGACTAAAATAAGTCGTAAAAATCGTCGTGCGTGCATGAGAAGATTGACAGTGATGTAACAAAATGTCATTATCGTCAAAACGAAATTAATACGGAATATTTTTTCAAATCATAATTCGAACAGTAGTTTATATGTAACGAACATGATTGGTGATATGAAATGACCGCAGACCGAGCGTAGTCATCTGTGGGTAAGTGTGGTTAAGACTATTGATTACAACAGCGTAAAAACTATATTATTACACCGACATTTAGGAATGTTGTACTAAGTCTCTATACACAATGTTACAGACTTAACACAGAAATTAAAACAATGACGAAATTTAGTTACCAATATTATTTTTTTAATGTTGCTTTTTCTAATGCTGAATGCTGTCGAAATGCTATATTTTAAGCAAATGTTTGGTGACACGTACGATTGGACAAAATAAATTGTTTTAGTTTTAATTTAAAAGAAATTCTAAATTCATATAATGGAATTATGTTTATATTCTATAAAAACCAATAATAATATTTTATAATGTTCAACTTGCAGTTTTATTTGAATTTATTGATTTGAAATAAGCTTTTAGCAATATCTTACAACTAGTAAAATGTAGTTACCAACTTGTGCCAGAAACCCGACCAATGTACTTCATATTATGTAAAGGAAATTGTCAGCCTTATAGATAGAAATAGAAAATATCAATTTTGGAATATTGGGTGCATTTGTTAAGGTGATGAATTTCAATTACATATAAACAATTTAGTGTGATAAAGAATAAATTGTTTCATAAACCATAACTAACTGCGCATAATCAATAATATAAAAAAAAACTTTATAACATTGATAAACAAATTTCATAAAATAATGATAATTATTTTTAAAAAAAACATTTTGTCAAGTGCCCTTAAGGCGAAAAATACGCTTAAATAAAATGACTAATTGGGATTCTTAGAATTATTTTAATAGAAAGAGTAATAATGACACTAATTTCTATTCACGTTTTGAAAATAAATTAAAAGTGAAATCTTAAAAGATATTTTTGAAAATCGTGTAGGTTGCTGTTGTATAAAATAAAGGGTTAATATTAGTTATCAGTTATCAGTAATGAAATGTACAAATAGTTTTTTTGTTCTAGAACTATCTTATTCAATTCTATTTTTATCGTCCGATTGTTTTTGTAAATCAAAATAACAATTTAATTCCAGTATGTTTATTGATCATAATTTATATTTATTCTGGATTATTTGATTACATTTATTAATTAATGGGTAATCTTCGAAATCTCAATATAAATTAATAATCAAGTTTCTATAAAACTGAATAATTTTTATTTTGTGATCCGTGCGAACTTTGAACGTGGAATCGAGTTTTCAATCGAGAATAATTATAATATAATAAAAACAAAAGATTTATATCGAATTTCGATATCAATGCGCAGTTAAGTACTGAGATTAAAAAAACAAATATGCTACCATAAGATTTGATGACATTAAGAGATATAGAAATATCGTTAAAATATTCGGTATCAAATAAAATTCGTAAAGATAAAAAAGTGAGACGTTTCCATTATTACCAACCATATTAACATTCGTCTCGAATTAAAGTTTTATTTTATTTTTCTATTATATTTTAAGTATATTTCATTTCATGTTTATATTCGTATACGTTTTATTATACTTATTTACTTTGAATGTTCTAACGCTTTTAATTTAAGGAAAGATTCATACGTACAATCTGATTAAAATTATCTAAAATATCGGTAAACAAAACAATTATAAAAGTATTCTGAATAAAAAAAAATCTATTGGATATTAAATACATAGATTAAAAATTTTCAAACGGAATTTTTTATTTCACGTTTGTATTGAAATGTCATATATCATGCCATTTATTATACATCATCGACTTAAATAGTTTATTTTGTTGTTAGATTATTGAACTTAATAAATAAAATATAAACATATTTATGGTATAATTTCGTTTAGTTATGTCTTAAACGTTTAGATTTTAAAAAAACCTTTACACCTTTAAAAAAACAAGTGAAGCTGTCCTTAAATTTAAATGTTATTCGATGACTTACGAATAACAACAAATACATTAATTTATAAAAGTTTTTTCCTATACATTTTACCCCTTGAATATGCTTATAAATTATTTGAGAAAACGAAAACATTCCAAAAAACATGTATGTTATGGTTAAAGTATCATCACATGAGAGAGAAAAAGAAATTCTTCAGAATATAGTCTTCCCTACTCGAAACTGCTACACGGCAGCTAATATGCATTCGCAATACATTCGAACTGTAATTGGGTTTCAATTGCATAGGCAAATGCATTAAACAATCTGCCCGCTGGCAATTTTGATTCTGTAGTGATTCGGAAGATGGAGAGACTTGATGGAAACTTGATGTAAGAAACCAATCATAAATCCAATGATTGTTAGTTATTATGGTTCCACCTCCAGAACAAATTGGCTAGAGATCTCGGCATGTGAATGATAGCGGAGAAATGCAACTAATAAGATCTAATTTAGCGGACTCCGACTATCATCCAGGCATCATCATCTGCAGACCAATGTCGCTATTAGCGTACCTATTTTACCGGAGGGGTTGATATCGCTGGTTGAGGACCACCGAGATTTTGAAATTCAAATTATTTTTGTACGAAAATAGTGCATTTAGTATCTGAGACCTCTATTTTCAGATCTACCCCCTCGCCTTAATATTCAACTATTTTTAAGACCCGACTTTATTTTTTGACATTTACGATATAACTATTTCATTTATGATTATTCAACATATAAAATTGGGTACCTACATTACATTACGTATAATTAATTTGGCAATATACATTTTGGAATTAATAAATAACAAATTTGACAATAAACATCTTGAGAATCGAGTCAGATAATATATAAAGAAATGCGTTAATACATTCATTGAAAAAAATACATACAACACATTTTTAATTGTTTAAACTGTAAATATTTGTGTAAAATTCAATTTATTTTATTTATTTATTTTTATTTATTTATTTAGCATTTCACAGTTTTAAAATGTACAGAGTTTATTTGTTTCAGGTCCCAACTAGCTAGGAAATTCCTGTGTTTAGGAAGGACCTTATTTTATTCATGTGTTTTTTATTATTTTTAATTTCATTAAATGATGCTTAATAAATTCAAAGAATAATAATAACATTATAAAAAATCAATATAAATTAGAAAACATGCAAGTAATAATAATAAAAATTGAATCATAAAAATAGATTAGAAAATATGCCATTAATAGTAAATAAATGAGACACAATTATTATAAATTATAAAACATACCGATAATAATAAAAATTGAACCACAAATACACATTATAATATATAAAATGAGTAATTAAGAAATTAAACAAAAATATAAATTGGAAAACATACCGATAATAATAAAAATTGAAGAACAAAAATAAATTACAGAATATACCATTTATAATTTTTTTTTAAAAATAAGATACGGTTAAAATACTAGTTTTAAAAAGAAAAAAAAAACATATGTAAATGAATAAACATAAAAAGTAAAAATGAAATATACATAAAAACAATAAGAGATTTTTTTCAATTAAAAGCAACACAATTTTTAGTCATGAAAATAATTACAGGATATAAAAAGGTCTACCCCTAATCCACTTGCTCACCTTCTTCTTATAAACATTGTAACTGATTAAACTTCATTTTTAATTAATTTAGTGATGCAATTTAAACAGTGTTGGTAAATGTGTTAAATCAATCTTAACTATGTGTTTGTTTGATATGGAATAGAATATCATAGAGAAATTCTTAATACAACTCTCCAAATTCCATTATTTGAATACTTGAGTCAGTTTAAAGGGTTCGTGAATTGTAAAATTATTTTCTGGTGAAAAACAGCATATGCAATTAGAAAACTGTTTGAAACTGTCCATATTCCGTATAAGGAGATACTTACTTTGTCTAGGTATGTACATTTTGTTGAAAATTTGTTTTGTAAAAGTTTGTTAGAACAGCAATGAAGTTCGTTATATTTTCTACAGAGGAAAGCACTTTTATGAGATTTCAAGTGATCTGAACTTTACTTTTGAACTAAAATAAAAATTTATTGTGAATGCAATATGCAGTTGGTAGAATTCCATTTTAATTATTGGTAAGGTATCCAAAAATAAAATATTATTACTGGATTCAATTCAACGATTACCAATAATAAAAATAAAAATATCGTTATGTATTATTGTTAGGAAATAATATACGAATAAAATAAAAATCTTACCTGTTTGTGCATCTCCACGTTTAGTCCATATGACATTTCGTAGTACTGAAACATACAAAAATATATTAATTTTTCAATTTCAATTTCAACGTTTGAATGTTAATTTTGAAATGGGATTTTATAGCAAGAAATCAATTATAACTAGTATAAAAAGTTAATTATTTTATTAATATCCTCGTGGACAAATACAAAAGCGACGAATTAAAATGCAAAAGGTTGAATTTAAATTCAAACAAACAATTTTAATTAATCACAAGGATTTCGAAAAATCATTATGCAAGTTGAAAAACGCAATCAAATCGTGTTTATTCAATCGTAACACACACACACAAACACAAAATAAAAACACAACACATGCAATAATTACTTATACACAAAAACCCCCACATGGATAGTGAAAAAATACACACCACACAGAGGTAGAATTTCCCAACCTTTACTAATAAAAAAAAAATAGAAACTATTTTACAGAGATAAAATATATTTTAAAAAGTAGGTACTAAAGCGTTCTTTAAAAATATTTAAAAATAAAGGGATTAATTAGTCTTCTTTATTTTTATTTTTTTTATTTCACGTTTTACATAACATTTTTTAAAAATATGAATCCGTCACTGAACACAACCTGTGTCGAGGCATTAATTTACATGATTTAGTATATACTTATGGTGTCTAAAAAATATACATAAAATTATACATATTCACACTTACTCACACTTAAATCCACACATATATATATACATAAATAATAGTTTATTTTTATTTATATATATTAGTACAGCTAGCGTGCTTAACTACTGTGCAGACATTAGGTCAAGTAAGTACTTTATTACTGTAATGACAAAATTTCGATCATCTGATTAGAAAACGATTGAATAATACATTAATATTCCGACTTTGAAAAATACTGTGTTGAGAAAAGGAAAACAGAATTTATAATACAAAAAATAAGCTAAATCGGTAAGTTTACTATTGTTCCATTTGTACTTATATCACACCCGGACGCATATTCGTAAATACCCAACGCGTCATCCGTTTGGAAAGTTTGGAATACATCCGAAGTGGCTTTAGGTATAAATAAATAGCGAACGTGTCGGGTGAAGATACCTCACGCGTTACTCCCTAATAACAACAGAAACAAACCAAACACTTTTACTTCTACAATGAAAACGAGAATGTTCGTGTTAAGTGACGTTAGCAGGCGCTACTCAGGGGCGATTTTGTGGTGTCATGAAATTGAACAGTGCTAATAAATAGCAAGCGCCCGAGTGACCCCGAAACATTTCGAATGAGAGACGTATTTCAGAGGTCCGACGTTCGAACCCCACTCTTCCCTATCTTGATTAATTTTTTTAATAGTGAGTTATTTACAACTCGTTGAAAATGGTCACCATAATTGAAATATTTTGGTAAATTATAAGAAGGCTAAAAGTATATTTTTTACGAATACGCACCCCGGACCCAATAAGCTATAAATAAATCTACTGATGGACAAAAGCAGACACAACCGAAGGCCATGGATGACAAGATACATGAATGTGTAAGAAGCCATGAATGTATGTCAGGATAGACGTGTGTGGCGGTCCAACCTCTCTGCCTACCCCTACGGAGAAATGGCGTGATGGTAGTAGCAGAAGTTATGGTAGAATGCTACAGTTATAAATAACAATAAAATATAATCATCTATACAGAAATCAAGTAGATAAAGCGTTAGTTCATTCGTGTTCATAGTCCTAGTGGTTTATTTGTTCGGCTCTTTGAATCGTTAAATGTTTAGTAGAAGGTCATACACTAATGAAAGGTGAAAGGTTGGGAAGCACTGATCGGACGCACCATAAAAGTTATTACGAAAACAAATCTAATTAAATCGTGGAAGCGATTCAAAAATCATTCAGATGGAAAATATTTTTTCAACTACAACAAAACTAAATGATTAACACGTAATGAAATTGAAGTGGAAATTTGCAAAAGCCATTGCGTTGAATTATTAACAGTAATATCAATAATATTTTTTAGCGAAAAAAAAGATGGGTATATGTATCAATCACGAACTTTGACGTCACAACAGCCAAGGCCAAACACGTCGCGTCAGGTTTTGTACGAACGTATTTTTATTGAATTTATTTTTAAAATTTATGTATGAAAACATTTCCCCTTTTAATTAACAACCTCGAGTAAGGAACGCGGGACTTCTAGACATTCACAGGATTTACGGCTTGTCATTGGTTGGTTTAAGCGATCTTCCACAGACTGTGTAACATTTACAGGCATTAACAATAAGCAGTGGGCACGACGAATGTTACATAGTGTTGAAGTGATCGTTTGAACCAGCCATGCCCCATGACAGGATTGACAGGTTACAGACATTGTATGTATGTATGTAGACAGCAGTGGCGAGCCGTGATTTGTTTTATAGGTAATTTTTTAAAGTATTTTGTTGCCATGCTATACAGCATGTTCTTTAAACCCTGTCACATCCGAAACCACGATGGTCAGTATGAGCAAGAAGACATATTGGCGCATTAAAATAAATTTTTAGAACGAATAATATTTTTTTTTAATATATAAAAAAAAAACAAATGGTTGCTAACTTCTGCAGAGGTGTGACGAGGAGGGGAGAGGAGGAAGTCTGACACACCGTTAACCACGCGGCCGCGCCCCCTTGCTTCTCCCTTGCAGAAGTAAGCAACCATTTGTTTTTTTTCATATTTTATTTTTTTAAATTTTCTTCGTTCTAAATATTTTTTTAAATATGCCAATATGTCTTCTTGCCCATACTGATCATCGTGGTTTCGGATGTAACAGGGTTTAAAGAACACCCTGTATATTAAAATTAAATTAAGGTACAATAAATAGTAAACTATTTCTTTTTTTTTAAATCCCGAAATGATTCTACCTATCCAACATTGATTATTTTTTAGTATACTATTTTCCCCGGTTCTGCGTGGAACGTGTCTCCCGTGTAAATAGAGGTCCCAGTGCATAAATACTGGTCGTGCAGTGGATGCCGCGTTGAAGTTTTCACGCCATGCTTCGCCAGTACGCGGCACCAACCAACGGCAACGGTAGAAAAGACATTTATCTCACCACAATGCGGTGGACGATGCATGTTAGTGTGACAGGTTGTACGTCACTGCGGTTTTATCCATTTAATTGAATATTTTTTAATTAAATTCAAGAAAAGGAAGTTATCAATAATTATTCTCGAACACTTATCGAATTCTCACATTTAAAACTGAATAAAGGAACTGTTCTTCAATATATTTGTCTTCTCGCACAATTATATTTTCACAGTGGCAGGCGTATTGTCAAACGGCAATTTCTTACAAAAAAAGGTACCGCTATTTATTTTTTGTCGGCCTCGTGGTGTAGTGGTCAACGCGTTTATCTTTTTTATTATGTAAAATTTGGCAGCCCTGAGTAAAGTCTTCCTCTCAACACAAATAGTTTCCGAAGCATTGAAGTGATTCACTGAAGACCCCATGATGCGTGTAAGACTCAAATTACACAATTTATTTGTTAAGGCGTATCAATTTGACGCTAAATTTACACTTTTATTTGAATTGGACGCTATTGAGAATTGAAGTATCGGTCTATCTGAGTCTAATTGAAAATATTTGTTAGTTATATAGCTCATGGAGGCCACTGACGTAAAATAGACACGTTATTCCTGTACTAATCGCATGTCTTGTTTAACATTTACTGCGTTCCCATCAACAATTTGAAATAATTATTAATTAGTAAATAATCATATTACATCAGAGATGGAGAACATTTAAGAGAAGAGAATAGAAGAAGCATATTTATTTTAATTTAAATTAATTTTCATTTTTAATAATATAATGGGTACGAAATCGATAAATATTTTACTATACCTATGGATTGAAAATGTAGAAAATGAAAATAAAAATGTAAACTACAAAATAAAACAAATCTGAAAAGAACTCCCTTTCTAAACACGAACAGTTTGGTCACTTAGAGAGGCAGAAACGTGTTAAATAATATGGGATTGATTTTTTATTACGATTTAATGTTTATATTTTGTATTTTACAACAACAACCACAAACCATCACGCCGTTTCCCCGTAAAGGTAGGCAGAAAGGAAAGAACGCCACAACACTATATCTTTGCATACAGATCTCGCTTCCTCTACATTCATATATCTTCACATGCACGCGCGCCGATTACTCCGACTTTTGACCTGCCATCTTCAAGTATTCGTTGGATTTCGTCATGCCATGTCTTTCTCGGTCTTCCTCTATTTCTGTATCCATCAACATTCGCATTGTAAATATTCTTAGCCATTCTTTCGCTGTCCATTCGTTTTACATGTCCGAACCAGCGCAGAGTTCCTTTCTTGATTTTGTCGATAATGCTCGTCTCAGCCTTACATAATGCACGGATCTAAACATTTGTGCATCTATCGTGCATAGTTTTACCAGACATTCGCCTGGGAGATCGCATTTCGACAGCATTTAGCCTACTTTCATCCCTGTTCTTCCAAGTCCATACTTCGTTCCCATACATTAGGGTCGGGACCAGGACTCCGTTGTGAACGGCTAATTTTGCCTCTTGCGACAAACATTTATTTAGTAAGGTTGATTTAAGTGCGCCGTTCACTCTGTTCCCGGCACTCACCCTCCTTTCAATATCTTTCTCAGTCATTCTATCCCTAGTAAACATACTTCTTAGATACACAAATTCCTCTACTTGTTTTAGTATAACTCCATTCACAGTGATTTTACATTTAGTCATACTTTCATTTCTTTTAAAAACCATCACATTCGATTTATCGACATTCATCAGCAAATCACTTCCCTCGCATACATCGTAGACCTTTGTTACCAATAATTTTATGTTTATTTAAATAAATAATAAAAATGGCAGTTACACTGATAATAAAGTGTTTTACTTTACTGCTGATAACAATTACGTATTAATTACCTAGGTGTACAGTTGTTCCTACTTCCACGTCACGTTAGGACGCCATGATCCCTTGACGTAATAAGCGTAAACAACTATCATGATTCTATTAGCTATGCCGCTTCGTGATGGAATATTTCAACCCGGTGGCTTTGCAACGATGGTAAATAGATATACACCAGATAAGATGACTAGATAGCATATTGCGTATTCAAACATGCAAAGGATGAAGAGAGCAGAACTTACTTCATGCAAATACAAACATTGAAAAGGTTTATGTTAATGGGTTAAATAAGCGCCCGTTTAAATTTGCCAAAAATAGAACAAAAAAAAAGGAGGTTAGAAGGTTGCAAAAATTCTTACCCATCAATACTAAATGCACCCTTGTACAAGCATTACTACTACCCATTCTAGATTACGCTGATGTTTCCATGACTGATTTAAGCTGTGAGCAACTCGATAAACTTAAACGACTTCAGAATACATGCATATGGTACATTTTTGGTCTTAGGAAATATGACCACATTTCTGATTATCGTAGGCAACTGAAATGGCTCAAAATTAGACAGCGGAGAGACTATCACTCCCTCTCACTTCTGTTCAATGTACTTCATAGTCCTAACGCTCCTATATACCTGCGTGAAAAATTTCAACGCTTATCAGTTCATGGTTTACCTCTTCGTTCATCAACAATTCCTCTTTCTTCTCTAACTCATATAGTGTCCATGCGGCTCGACTGTGGAATCATCTCCCATCCACCATCAAAGATGTTACTACATTATCTCTGTTTAAATCACGTCTGAAGAAACATCTCCTTTCTCTTCCTTAATCTCTCCTCCTTTCCTTTTTCATCTTTCCTCTTTTTTCCTTTTTCCCATTGAGTAATAGGTTTGATTTAAGTTAATTTATAACTAAATACGTTTATTTCTATTTTTATATGTCTTTAGCTTTTTAATATTTTTTTCTATTGAATATGTTATGTAACTTGAACTATAAAAATAAAACTTTTATTTTATTGGTTGGTTGGAAGAAATTGCCATTTGGCAATAAGCCCGCCAATGTACAAATAACATTATGTACAAAAAGTTAACTAAATAAAATAAAAAAAATAGACACTTGTATTATTTTTGAAAGGTGATTTTTAAAATAACGTACGCTTACTTTCGGCATTACAACGGTGAGGTTAAAAGAAAGTTAATGCAACCGTTATTAGATATTATAAAAAGAGACACAAAATTGCGTATAAATTTAAATATTTCCCAATTCCATAATTTTGTTAAGAAGGGTTTTTAAATACATAGAAATAAAGAACTTTTATATGAGTTACCTAACATTTTTATATTTTTTACCATTTGGATATTAAATTAGCTTTCGATGCAAACGGATATACCGTAGATTTCTTAGATTTATTAGCTCAATAATCTAGACATCGCCCTTGAGGTATTTTATTACGAAAATGGCGCTATATAAGTTATCCATAATAAATAAATAAAAATCGTATTCTGATAGTATTCCAGTAAAAAATTCAAACAATGGGATGTGATGTGTATATTTCTACAGTTATTTACGAACTGAAATTTCTAAAAAAATATCACGATTACAATGCCGAAATAATAAACTAAATTACACAAAATGTCCATGCAATTCTACGTCTACCAAGACATCAATAGTAGGCACTTACCATGACATAGTGCCTCTGCATCTCAGTCTTTTCCTGTGCCAGTTTTTCACATTCCAACTTGAGACTGTACACAGTTACGTTAAGCGGATGCGATTACAATGTGACACATGACAACGTGCAGACACATAGCAATGATGGTGACAGACAACAGGCGGGGTTGTGAGAACATCCATACAATTGGTTGGGTTTTTTTTATGTGTGAGTTTGTTTTGATGATGTGCACCGACGTCACGAGATGGGTATAAAACAAAAAGAGAAAAAAATGAATTAATAATGGAATGTTATCGGAACAAAGAAGAGTTAATTGTAAATTCATTCCAGGGAGACCAGAAAGGTAGAAGAGGTTAATAAATTATTTTAATGACGCGAAACAAGTTGATCTTGCTTTGCTCTGGCATTTGTTTCTAGGCTCCCTGGAAGAGGAATTTAAATTGGTAATGAAAGGAATGAGACGCCAATCAGAATGGAAGGAATATGTTATAGAAATCATGCGGGCATAGCGGCAACTGAAATGTAAATAGTTAGGAACGACATTACATACAAGTTATTGCGACCAAAAGAGGGATCACAAACCAATCATTCGTCCAAGGTTAAATTTAAAGCACCCGCGAACGGTATGATTCATTATTAAGCCTATTTTCGGTCTGCGATCCGCGCGCGTTTTGATAGAAACACTTACAAAAGATGTAGCTATCAAAATTGCAACTTCAACAGGTCACAGTCGAAAAGACTAATAAATCGGTAATTTTTCATGAAAAAAACAAAGTTAGTTAGTATTTGCAGTCCCTCTGTTGGTCTGTTTAGACGAACGTCGAAAGCGATTACACCATGCTTCATCCATGTATTTACACGCCGAAGGTAACCAACACGCCTTATTCCAACTTACCATAACGTAGTGCCTTTGTATTTCGATCTTTTCGCTGGCCAACTTCTCGCATTCCAATTTGAGGCTGAAAATGGGAAAACATCATTAAAATGCAAATGGCAGACCGGACCTGCGAAATGGCCGAGGACAAGCCAGAACCCGGGGCCGTGTGCGCCGAACGCTTTGCATAAATAACATATTTGTGTCAACGGAGTATTGATACACAACCCGCAGTGTGTACTCTGAATTATTCATACATACCATCACGGGTGGGTGGCGAATGGCGAGTTGCCATTCGAAGAACATACCAAACTTTCAAGAACAATATTACAGGGGGATTCAATGGAAAGCCACGACGATGTAACGACGTTGGCGTCGTTCTGCAGACATGGATAAAATTATTGAACAAAATTCATTATTGTTCTTAACCTTGCCTAAAGGGACATAGGGCGCTGAAATATTTTATAAAAAACGACAATTCGGAAGAATATGAGCACTGCCTGTAATAAAAAAGTCATTTTTTGTAATCATCTATTATGCAAATTAAATTAAATTAACTTAACAATAGAATCACCATGTAAAGCGCCCTTGAGGTATTTTATTACGAAAATGGCGCTATATAAGTTATCCACAATAAATAAGTATTTTGGTAATACAACGTCAAAATATGTAGGATATTCAAAAAAATAAGTAGGTAGTCAATGGGTAATGCATACCTCTATGTAAGTATAGCAAAGAAATTTTGTTTTATGAATGAAAGCACAGTGCTCTATAAATTATTAAAAGTGCAATTATCGTAATTAGCATTATCACTCATCATAAAAAATATATTAACGATGATTAAAAAATAATTGAATTAGCGATAATTTGTCTATTTAAATAGAAATTTAACGGTTTTTAGTAACATCTTTGGTGGGAGATGTTTTTAAGGTAGAGTTAAGTAAAATATATACAGTGCCCTTTGTACCTTTTTAAGCAAATATTTAAACATTTACTAATATACAGATTTCTCCAAATCAGCAATCCTAAAAATAATTAACCTGAAATTATAAAAGTTTTAAATAATGAACATGGACGATAAGGACGTAAAAATGTGTATTTTAAGAATTCCTACATTACTACGAATTTCAATTTAACTAAAGAACGCCGTTTTTGTTTTCATTTGGTATCACTAAGTAAACATCAATAGAGACATCAAATAGAATACTTCCACTTTTTATTAGTTATTGAACCTTTGGTTAGGTCTCAGAATGATGAGGCGCTACCGCTGTACAGCCGCCCATATGGACAAAAATCATTTTAGGATTATTAATCTCGAAGATAGCTATAGTTTACAGCAAAACAACGGGCCGTAGGTACTCAGGTCAGAATCGCAAGCGCACCTTTAAGCCGAAAATTCGCAACGCTTTTGTTCTATGCAATGGAGCGAAATGCCGTCTCTACAGCTGTGGCGCAATATTACCCTGAGGTTTAGGTCAACAATGTGACCAGACGTATATTGATTAAAAGTTATTACAAAAGAAAAAAGACCAAGTGGTCCGATGTAAAAAACAAGAATTGATGTTTGCTGTTCTTATTAAAGGTTCAAAAAATCAGATTCAATCTACTTTATTTGACTTTGGTTCTTCGGGTGAGCCTTCAAAAACAAAAGTTAAATTCATATTTATTTAAAAATATATAAAATATGGTAAAAAGAATGATACTAACTTGTGATATTGCGCCTGGAGGAAATTAAATTCTTCTTTAATCCTGTCACACGATTCACCAACTGTAAATTTGAAAGGCTGTCCAGGCTGTGGTGGACCCTGAAACAAAGGGAACAAAACATTAGCAAAGTCATTTAGAACGTATTATCCACAAACATGCAGCAGGAAAAGACAGGGGATAAAAGGAAACTTTGGGCAACAAGCACACAGCTTCGTAGATTATCAAATATCACAGATACGACTAAAAAATATGACAAAAGGGGATAAAGTGCATTATATCAAGAAAAGAGGCATTATTTTAAGGGTCAGATCTTAAGACATTAAGATAGTAGAAATTTCACTTCGTATTATTCCAATAGAAGCAATATTACTGATGATAAAACTGTTAGTTGTATTCGAATAGTCAGGTGAAAAATAAATGCAGGAACTTAGGTAAAAATTCGCTAAAATGGCCTTTCTGTCATGCTTCGTGCGCCATTTTACTAAAAATCCTTTTAAAATCCCAGATAAAATAGAGTAAATAATACTCTAAATAAAATGAAACCACTCCAAAGTAATGATATTTTCACCGTAGTTCAATCAAACATTGATAATATTTCTAAACGCTCTAAAATTATGTAATAATATTAATAGAATAGGGTTGTCATTGGAAAAAAACATAATTCCAAAATGTATGAAGAATGAAAAGAGTTTCAATGAATTCAAAAAGAAATGTTGTGTTTATTGTAAGATGATGTAAATATATGTGTAATTTATTGAAGTAAGTGTAAATATAAATTTATTAACTAATTGTTATATAAGCTAACTTATAAATAAATAAAGAATAAAACAAATAATAAACGCCACATAAATTTATATTTTAGTTTTGACACACGGCTCGGCGGGCCCGAAAAAATTCTAGCGTGTATCAGCGCACGGTGCACGAGTCTGGGTGTGTAGTGTGATTCAGGGGCACAAGTGGTGAGTGAAGTGGACTGAGTGGCTTGAAGCAGCTACCGGATTCGAATCCTTCACTGGTCATTCGAGAGTTAAGTGGTGGGTCAATTGACCCGCGAGGCGCTTAAGAAGTTTCGAGATTTGACAACTCCAGCTACGAACACGAATGCATTATCTATATTATGTATATAAATGTCAAGTCGTTTCATAGAATTTTAATCATATTATATCAGTTTTAATATTGCCAAAAAAATATGTAGAGACGTTTTTTTTAGCTTTAAAGCTGATTTTATATGGAGAAAGAGGAAGAGGAGGTCAACATTCAAGGCGCACGGAATAAATGCGGTTGTGTGTTATGAGGCTGCCCGGTTAAGTTTTGATAAAAATTGGCTGTTTAAGTTACGGGTAAGTTTACAGGCATGCGTCGCATAAAATTTCTAATGAAAGTAATACAATTTATTTTGTCTTCACATGCTACGGATTTATTAAAATGATTTAGAGAACTGGCGAGTTCTAAGTTTCTTTTCGCACCTATGCTGGAAGAGCATTCCATGTCATAGGGCCTATGCGCGTTCATCTAATTTAGTACGGTGGTTGGGTACAGGTACAATAAATTTTCCTATCGCCGCGCCGTAGACGCCTGGTTTCAGTGATTACCAAGTAACTTTCACTATTTTCAATGTGTGGATATTCAAACATAGGCAGATGTGTAATGCGTATAAAATAAAAATATACCTAGTACAAAGTAAAATAAATAAGTCAGTATGTTAGCGGTTAACCGCACAGTAAAATCAGTTTGGAAATTCGACCTTACAAATTAAATTTGCCTTGTTTTTGTGGTGAGCAAACCCCAGACATGAAAAATATCGGACGAGTTTTTTACATTCCTAACAAATAACGAAACTCTTTAAACTACTTTGTGATAACTAATAATATCAATACCCAACAAAAAAAACGATTATTCAATGATGACCAAACCGGAAATAAAAAACAATGTTACATTCCCAACGCCAGCTTAAGTTTATAAATCATACATAAATTGATAAATTATAATGATAATAACTTATATTTACATATAAGTTATCAATTTAAAAAATACTTGGTACACTTCCACTTATTTATTTTGACCAATTAGCGCTTTTACTCTCTAATGGGCATCTTTACCAAGTATTTAAAAAAAAAAATAATAACTTATATGTAAATATAAGTTATTACATCATTACAATGGAATTCCATCAAGAATTGAGATAAATTATAAGTAGGTAGTAGGCAGATAGGATGGACCGCTACACACGTTTATCCTGGCATACATTTCCAGCTTCTTCCACATTCATACATCGTGTCGTACATGCCCTTCGGTTCTGTCTGCTTTTGACACGAACAAACTTAAGATTTTGGTATATCCAATCTTGCCACGTCTTCCTTGGTCGTCCACGTTCCACGTTTCCGTTCATTCTAGCCTTAAATATATGTTTTACTATTCTTTCATCATCCATTCGTTCTACGTGACCAAACCATCTCAGAGACCCTTTCTTAATTTTATTAATTATACATGTCTCAGATTTGCACTCTCGCCAGGTTTCAACATTCGTAACCCTATCATACATAGATTTCCCACACATTCATATGGCATTTCGACCTCTTTCATTCTGCTTTCATCCTTCCTCTGCCAGTTCCATGTTTCACACTAATTCAACTGACTGAGAATAAATAATGTAAAAATTGAACGGTTTTTTGCAAAAACTGCACAACTAAAATTGGAATGTTTTCTCATTAACTGCAAAATACATAAATTTAAAATTAACGAAACTATCTAAATGTCTCGTTATTTTTTAAAAGATTATTTGTTGCAGTTGATGAAAAAATATTCCGATTTCAGTTATGCAGTTTTTGTATAAAAAAATACTCTTTTAATTGTAAAATATTTTCAGGCGTTGCTAGTAGGTAAACTAATGCTGTTAAATGAATCTCATCCACATCAATAAAGGTTTCTTAAACGTAGTCAATTTTCCAAAACAAGGACAAAATTTCCGAAGTTTGTCTTTTTTGTCAATTCCTTTAGTACTACTTTTTGTCCGCGTTCTTCTTCCTCCAAAAAAACATTCAAAGGGTTTTGAACTGGTTGACCAAAAGAGAATGGACAACTAAGCTTGGAAATTCATTCCAGTCTGAACCTACCCTGCTGGAAAGGAGTGAGGAGTGTTTCTTGGGAGTGAGGTGGAATTGAGGACGATAGAGCTTGTTATAACCACATATGGGCAATGGTATCACCCTTTCGCTCCGAACTTAAGTGGCTTCGTTTTTATCAGCGCATAAACTTTCAATATCTCTCACTTCTTTATAATATTCTCCACAACCCTTGCGCTCCAAAATGTCTGGCTGAGAATTTCATTTACCTTTCTGATCATGGTCTTTCGCTTCGCTCTTCTCAGGAAAAAACACTTTCCATTCCTCGACATGGCGCATTGTTTTTCAGCTATTCCTTTTCTGTTAAGGTGCTAGACTTTGGAATAAGCTACCTCTTCATATAAAAAAATGCACCTAGCTACTTTCAAGAAACGCCCGAAACATTACTATATATCCGTAGAATTCTGACATTCCTGTATTTTATTGTTTTTTAAAATATATATTTTAATCCTCTTTTTTCCTCGGTTCCACTTTCTCTCTCCTTCCAAACTCATTATCTGATTCCACATTCCTCATCCTTTAATATGTATAACATAATGTACTTTTATTTCAGTTAATATGTGCAAGCCTTATGTCCCTATTAAAAAAACAGATGTTATCTTTAATTAATTAGGTTTTTTGTTCACGAATGTATCTTTTGATAAATATTTTCGTTTTTTTATTACAAATTTTGGACCAACTCTTCTTTTGACCAGTCTGCTTTTTGGTTGGCTGTCCACCAAAGTACTTATTATTTGTACTCGAGGATTTAAATAAATAAAATAATTGGCTTAGGTCGTTAACATTACAAATTATTTATAAATAAGCATTATAAAATAAGAGTAATGAATATTTCCTCCCACATAACCCACACAAATTTATCTATCTATATTGCTATAAATAACACGGTGTATGTTTGCAATTGTTGCAAAGCTGGTTATTATTTAGCATTCCGAGATAAGTTTATTAATTCAAATAATCTATGAACACGATAAATCCAAAGCAGTTTAAATTCTTGTCCCGCTCTGTGAGCTATCTCTGTGAGCTAAAGCCCATCCCACGTAATTGCGCGAGTGTCTAATTGAAAAAGCTTATGCCAGTGGGCGGCGACCAGCGAACTAATAGGTCTGTGTAATACAAACCGGTTGCTCATAATCTCAAATCCACTACAAATTACTAACATATTGACGGAAGTAATTGGAAATAGTTAACATTATCGCTAAATAATTACGATAGATTATATTAGTTAGATGACCAATATCAAAATTTAGGATTTTTATAATTTTTATCATACACGCAAATTGCTTTTATGCACCAATGTTTATTACACAAAGTGTATTTAAGTGACGAATGCTAGCTAGCTGGTTTTATAATCTCAAAGTTTATTAACTTGACAGCTAGTAGCTGGCTGCAATTAATTTTCTTACGTGATAGCTGCTATCTAGTTGAATAATACAACAATGTTTTTTACACTAAGTTTACTTGAGTAACGAATGCTAGCTGGTTTTGAAATCTCAAAATTTACCAACTTGACAGCTACTAACTGGTTGCTATTAATTTTCTTACGTGATAGCTGCTAGCTAGTTGAATAATACAGTAATGTTTTGAGTACGTCCAAATGTTTACAGACTGCCTGGATTTCCTCTCTAGGGAGATATTTAGATCTAAATTTGTCGCAACCGAGAGAGAAATTTTTGAGGAAGGAATATGGAAGTCTAGACATTTACAGGGCAGGTCAGTTTTTGGAAGACGAAGTAATGCTTAACCTCATTTAAATCATCATCATCATCATCATCATTACCAACATCATAATTGACTTTCCGCACCTAATGTACATAGGGTACTACATTAGTACACCAATCGCAGCGTTTCTTGATCATTTCTGTAACATCAAGGTAAGATGATCAGTCTTAGGTTTGAGGTGCGAGTGCAGGGAATTTGATGTATTTTTGTGTAAAAACACCCTTTTCAAATAAATATTTCATGCGAACCCGAGACCTCTTGCATGGTAGACAAACGCGCTGACCACTACTCCACGACGACGACAATATATATACATATATCTTTCGACTGCCAAACTATAGAAAAGGTCGATCATATAAAATATCTAGGTATGCACATTGATAGTTACTTAAGGTGGAACATACACGTAGATAAGACAGCAACGAAACTAAGAAAAATGATATATTTATTTAAAAACATTAGAAACGTCCTAAACAAAGCAACTTTAATTAATGTATACTATGCTCTAGCACAATCAACTATTAGTTACGGAATAATAGGATGGGGAGGAAAAAATAAAACTACATTAGAGCCATTAATAAAAGCCCAAAAAGCCTTACCAATACTCTACATACAGACTTTTTACAGAATTTCCAGTACTAGACATAAGATAAATATACATAAAGACAATTTTAAGACATTTCCATCAAAATCCTGACAGACATAATGACGGACAACAAATTTACGACACTAGGCAAAGACAAAAGACAATACTTCTGCTCCCAAAGAAAAAAACAAATTACGGTCAAAGGCATTATACTTTTCTGGCCCCTAAGCTATACAACTTTTTAAGTAAGGACATATTGGCGAACAAAATGAAAAACAATATTTTCAAAGCTAGAGTACATAAATGGATTGCTAAAAAGACTAGAGAAGAAGCTGAGGAACATGTTTCATATATAAGAATATAATTTTAGTTTCTTGAAAATCCTTTTTCGTTTTATTGATGTAGGTATGTTTTAGTTTTTTATTTTTTTTTATTTCTTTTGAATTTTTACACAATTGATGTGAAATTATGTATAAAAAAATAATACACTGACACTCCGGAACGTGTCTGTGGGCCAGTGGAGTGGCTATATCCATAATATATATATATATATTGAATGTAACTACCTATTGTATAAACATTTTTGTTAACTATGTATTTGTATTTTATATTGGATTAAATAAAATAAATAAATAAATATCTATATGGGATTTAAGTGTTTCTAATCGAACATTGACACTGTCGAGGGTATGCATATTTAATTCAATAATGTGAGCTATGCGAGGCAATATTTGCATATGATATCACCTGTTAGAACGAAAAGTCAACATCTCTAACGTATTAATGGTAGGCCACATCAATGTACAAATATTTGGATTTGATCAGTTCTTTATTAAAGTAAATCCTCTGTTTGCACACTTCTCGATTTAACAATACATTCTACACGTTAAACAAACATGCGAGTTGTGGGTATTGGGCCAAATATCCACAGACATTCCTATAAATACGCTTACTGAATGAGAAATTCAATTCTTTGAAAAAATATGATTAAATTATCCTTTTCGCTAATTGTAGATTAATTGATTAATTTTTAAATTACACACGGAACAAAATCAAAGGGTATACGGCTTAAACGGGCTCATTGCTATTTTTTTATTTTCAAGGTACCTATTAATCTCGTCTTTTTTCTCATGAATGAATTAACGAACAAAATATGGCTTCCTGTCTTACAAATTGAAAGAAATAAATACGGGGTCACGGCAGGCAAAGAAACAGTCAAAATGCGACAAGCTCCATTTTGTCATTTCAAGAAAGGAGTTTTTTATATTTTTTTAAAATTATATATTCAAAATAATGTACAAAAGTAAACAAAATCTAGATCGCGGCAATTAAATAATAACTAAAAGTTTATCGGCGCGTTTCAAATACAATTTTTAATTTGTTTTTTCAAATTTATTTTCAAATAAAAAATTATCACAAAATATCAAATAAACACAAAAACAAAAAACAATGTAAAAATTGAATAACACAAATATACATTACATTTATTGAAAACCTATTACATAAATATATGAACCCGGTGTCCCACAAATAAGGTTTTGATTCTTCTATTTGCTCTCCTGTAAAAAAACAAGCCTGTTTTTTGCCGTCTAATAAAGTATTTTTTTATTTGTTTACAGAATATTAAACTAAGCTAAAATATTTATTTTTTAAGTTTTGTATTTTTTAAATTACTCCACGTGCGACGTTTCAAGTTCTATTTCGCTTCTTCTCGGTCGGTTCTGCTGATTGTTCCGTTGACGGTAAGTAAACCGGAAATCTTCCACATCTCTTTTATCATAGGTTGATTCATAAGAACTAGTGACGTCGTTCAAAGTAGTTCGTTTTTATTAAAAACATTTTTCAACTTGTATAACTTCCTCATTGTGTTTACATAAAAATCCTTAGTGATTTTTTTCCTCCTTTTTAAATTAAATAACTCTTTTAAAAGACAAGTATATGAATCGTGCATATTGCCGGTGACAACATACGGACTAAAAACCATGTCTGTTACGCAAAAAAGTAGCCAGAAATTAAAATGCACGCAACGATCCATGGATAGACAGATGCTCGGTGTATGTCTAAGAGACAGAGTAAGAAATGAAGAAATAAGGCGCCGAACCGGAGTCGTGAATATCATGGTTCGTGCAGCAAAATTGAAATGGCAGTGAGCAGGACACTTGGCGAGACAAAATGGTTGGCAGGTGAACACCCATAATAATAAAGTGGAGTCCAGGAGCAAACATAAGAAGTGTTGGAAGGCCACAGAAAAGATGGGTCGACGACATTGCCTATATTGCCGGTAAAACATGGATGATGAAAGCGGGTGATAGGAAGGAATGGAGACGTTTGGAAGAGGCCTTTATCCAGCAGTGGAGTGAATAAGGCTAAAGAAGAAGAAGAACTCTTTAATACCTCTAGTAATCTTTTATCCTCCAGAATTAAAAAAAATATATATTTAGTGATTTTAATATTATACGTAGCATAACTGTTTTTTTAAACGAATAAATCAGCCCTTTTTGTTTTGACTATTCGCCTTTTTACTGATACATAAATTGTTTAGACACAGGCTTGATATAAACGTATCTAATTGGTAGGTTTTGTGGCAACCGGAGAAAAATAAAAAAATGCAGCATTAAAATATGTTCACTAATCCGCGGAAGAAAAATAATTTGCAGATAACAATATTATATAACACATTATACCGCTCATCAAAATCATTAAAACTGGAAGAAGTACCATACTGAATTAGATGTTTTAAATCAAAAGTTCGTTCTGGTCTAACTAATAAACGAAACGGTCTGGTACACTTGATCGTGAAATTGATTAATCACAATTGACTAATGACTTTAATCCCGAATACGGACATTTTATTTGTTTATTTATTTTGTTCATTAACGCCCAAAAGGCATTTACAAAAAATAAAAATGAAATACATGCTAACATACTAAATAATAAAGAGAATATACAGAAAAAAATTGTGAAATTAGTTAAAAAGGATATGATAAAAGGTTTTACAAAGTAAAAAAAAAAAAACAATAATAACAAAGGTATGCAAGAAAAAACAGTAAGCATATAAACAAAAAATGCAAAGATATAAGCTTTTGAAATAAATTCTGTAAAGCAAACAATGAATAAAGTGTTACGGTAAGCAAGAAAAACATTTTTAAGTTAAATTAATAAACAAGCAAGCATATATTATCACGAAAAAATAAGAAATAAAAATATGTATCTATGAAATGCGTATTTGCCAATACTACAGTGCAATTTGATATAATAGTAAAAAATAAAAAACAAGTATAAGGTAATAAAAATAAAAAGTAAGTATTTTTTTTTAATTTATGAAATTGAATTGTCAATAATAGTTTGACGAGCAGCTACAAATAAACTTGATATTGTGGACTTATAAGATGGTAAAGAATTGGACAGAATGTCTGCAGCCGTTCCATAAGTGTTACCTAACCTATGCAGTCTCGGTATCAATGAATTGTTTTGTTGGTTGGAAGAAGTACTGGAGCAATGAAACAATAAAGTACTCCTAGTGTTGACAGCAGGTACTCTAAAATTAATTGATTATTCAACATGAATTCTATCACTGAAAATTAAATACCTTTCTGACTATATTCTTAACGCATTAAAGACACGACTCAAATTATCAAATATATATATGTGAATATTAGCGGCAAATTGTGAATGGAATGTGTTTTTTTTTTAAATCTATAGGTGAAATGATTAATGCTTTTTCTTTCTTTGGTTTCTCTTCTCTTCAATATATACAAATATTTATAATAATAATAATAATATTAATATTTGGCTGATTTATATAGCGCCATTTTTGTAAAAAATCACCTCAAGTGCGCTTTACAATTGTATATCTAAACTTACATTTTAACTAAACTTAAGTGATACATTATATTTCCAGATTTAAAATTGAGGGTATGATAGTTTAAAGAAGTGGGATTTTAGTTGGGATCTGAACTGACTGGGACTGTCGATGATTCGTAAGTTTGAAGGCAATTGGTTCCAGGCAGAGGGGCCGGCGGCGGCAAAAGCACGATCTCCAAATCTAGTGTTTGGGGAGCGCCGGATTTCAACAAGTTTTCCTCTTCCTGAATCAAATGCTGGCCTGAAAGTAGATTTTCTTCGACATGTATTTTCCCTAATACAAAGGTCCGATAGGTATTTTGGAGCCATTTCATGAAGGGATTTGAATACTGTCCAGCACGGCTTGTATTTTATTCTCTCTGGGCTTTTTAACCAGTGCAAATCTCGAAGATGTTGTGAGATGTGAGAATATTTTTTTACTCCCGTAATAAGCCAATGTAAATCTTAATAAATAAATCATCTAAAACAATGACCCGAAGTAATTAATATATACCGAAATAAAGCTGAAATTTCAGATCGTGCAAACGGTTTAACGGACTTAGTTATAAAACCTTAATGTTATTTTTTAAAACTAGCTAATTTAATTAAAAACAAAACAAAGCATCACGCCGTTTTCCCGTAAGTATAGACATAAAAGATAGAACGCCATATCACTCTGTCTTTGTATACAGAGCACGCTTCCTCTAAATTTATACATTTTCTCACGCACGCGCGCCGATTATTCGGACTTTTGACTTGACATGTCCATATTCAAGTATTTGTTGGATTTGGTCATGCCATGTCTTTCTCAGTCTTACACGTTTCCTGCATTCATCGACATTTATCATCTGCCGTTCTTTCGCCATCCGTTCGCTCTGCATGTCCAAACTAACCCCCGCTAAATAATTGATTAAAAAATTGCTAAAACACTCGAAGAAAAATAAGACGAAATGAGCGGATAATTATTCATTGTGAACAGAAAAAACATGTATAGTATTTTTATCATCAAAGGTGGAATCAAACGAATTTGAATAAATTTAATAACGTGGGTTAAAACACGTGTTTCAACTGAGTGATATTTACTAAATTATATTTAAATAAGGAACCTATGTAAAATGGGTATATTATAACATCCCTTTAATTACTGAGTGAAAGTTGCAGGGAGAAAATAAAATAATGAGTTGATAAATAAAATTATTTGCCCCTTGAAGGTTTGTCGATTCTTGAATAACAAGAATTTTACTAATTTGCATCCAAAATTTTCTCAATTCCTGGTAAGGCTGCTGATACGGGACAAAAAATACGCCAGCCTGAATAATTCAATGCCTTTTTTTTGTAGCTGTCTGAATTCTGAGTGGACTTTATAATCACCAAACTTGTTCCCAGCGCTAATAACACGGTGCAGTCATTTTTTGCTGTCATTACCTCCTTAATACGGGCATAAATTAAAGCTGGATTCTTTTTTTGTAGAAATTGTTGAATACCTATAAATAAACAAAACTTGTAATACATCGGATGTATACGTAAGTACAAGTTTACTGAGGTAGATTTGAGAGGTATCATTAATCGGGTGTAGATAATATACTCCTAATCATTTTTTGTAATAATTTAATTCAAATTATATTAGATCTAAATTTGTTGCAACAGAGAGGGAAAAACCATTTTTGAGAAGGAAATAATTGGAGAATTGTTGTCAGGCGTTGCATAGTAGGCGAATTGGTTGAGCCGGATGAGTCTCTCACCCACGTGATAAAGGTTTCAGCTATTTTACTTCACAAAAGTCAACAGATGGAAGAATCGAGGAAATGTGAATGTTTAAACATTTTAATAATAATAAGTCTTTATTTCCCATAGTATACAATGTCATACATACAAAAATAATAACAAAAATATACATAGTTAAATGGGGGACTTATTGACAGAAGCAATTTCTTGCAGTTTAACCGAAACTAAATGAAAAATACGATGAAAATTAATTTAAAAAATTAAAAAAGCAAATAAATAAAAAAGTTTAGAAAACAGAAACAGTTAAAACATTATACAATATTATAGTGTCTATTGCTTACATTAATTGTTTTTAATACAATTTAATAATTAAAATGATGAATGTTACGCAGTATGTAAAGTGGCCAATTAAACCAGCAAATGACAGGTAGTAGAGCCTGTAAATGCCTAGACTTCCATATTCTCTTCTCGAAAATGTTTTCCCTCTATGTTCACCAAATTTAAATCTAAATAAGTCCCTAGGGAGGAAACCCGGCCTGTCTGCAAACATTCGGACATACTCAAAATTGTTAAAATTATAATTTAGGCACAGCATAACTTTTCTCTTGTGGCGTTTATATTTATAATAATAATTGGTACAGCGTTAACGTGGTAAACGGCACGTTTATTATATTGTAAAATGAGACGATCATACAATTCAAAATACAACAACCTGTATATTTAATGTTACACTGAAGTGCTAATAGATAAAAATATGTTTTACGAGTATGATTCTTCGTATTGTGGGTTAGTGTAAATAAAAAATTAACGCTTTAGAGATAAACCCGCTGACACTCAACTCAACACAAAGCACTCCCATTTCACCGTTGCGTTGTGTAGCTAAATGCGGTAGAAAAGTTGTATTTATCACTCATATTGACATATAGAGAAGCGTGTACTGTGTACAACACATACACAACATTATTTAAAGATACATATACTATACACTTGTACCTGCTAGTTTTAAAGGTGTATAAGGTAAACAGCTGTAATACTGACCTATTCAATGACTTAATCTGGATTATATTTTAAATTTATTTATTGCATTTTTATGCCGGCTTATAAATAAAGCGATGGGTTTGTTTTTCCAGGGTTAAAAATCAACCTTGGCAAATAAATATTTGTCGCACGAGGCAAAATTAGCCGTTCACAATGGAGTGTCCTGGTCCCGACCCTGATGTATGGGAGCGAAGTAGTCCTAATTATATGGGTTTAATTAATAAATATGGTTGTAAGTGAAAATTCTTGATGGAAGTTCATTGTAATTTATTATATAAATAAAAGACGAGTGATACTTGACCGGTTTCATCGCTTTCGCGACATCTTCGAGACTGGTCTCTTTGTTAAGGAGTTCAATGTATTTATACAAAACAGAAGTAAGGATAGATAATTCAAAATCATGAAAGCAAATTAAATAAAGTTATTTTTATTGTACGGATCATATTTCACATAAATTGTCTGTATTTCATTCCTTAATCCATAGACTGTTATTCGTACCGCTTAACAAACATAATTATAGCAATGAATTAAACATAATTAAATCTATCGCGGTAAATAACGGATATAATAATACATTAGTTGATAACCTAATAAGAAAGAAACAAAAACGTCTCGTAAATAATAAATTAACCCAAAGTTTGACAACAAATAATCATAATAATAATAATAAAGATCGAAAGCGTTGGGCAAAACTTTCGTATATTGGAAAAACTAGTGATAAAATTGGACAAATAATAAATAAAAATAAATGCACCGCAGCCTTTTACAATAATAATTCTTTAGCTAATTTGTTGGTTAATACTAAAGACAAAAAAGATAAGTTTTTAAACTTAGGAACTTACCTTCTTAATTGTAACGACTGTAAAAAATACATGTTACATGGGCCAAACGGGTAAAGCCTTTAAAACACGCATAAAAGAGCACATACTATCATGGTCTAATATAGATAATTCAAATTTTGCCAATCATTTATTAGAAAATAAACATTTCTTTGAATTCAAAAATAATTCATATTGCACCTAAAGGCCATAAACTTGACAAACTAGAAATTCTCGAAATTATTAGATTAAAAAATAAACCCGACGTAGAATTACTTAATGAACAGATAACACACGTGCATTCTCCATTACTTTACCCATTGTAATATATTTTTACTAATGACTTTTTACCCTTTGTTTTTCAGAAATCATAATTGGCAAAAATCACACTCACGAAGGATGGGACACTAAAAATAAAATACTTAAACTCATTAAAATAGCGTTATATCAACTCATTAGTTAACCCGAAAAAAAATTGATAATGATCCTTAAGATAAAAATAACTTTATTTAATTTACTTTCATATGATTTTGAATTATCTATCTTTATCTCTGTTTTGTATAAATACATAAAGATAAAGATACCAGTCTCGAAGATGTCGCGAAAGCGATGAAACCGGTCACTGGATATTCCAAATTTGTGGATTGAAGTATCACTCGTCTTTTATTTATATAATAAAAAATATGGTTTTACTCACAAATCTATTTTTATTTCATCATCATTAAAATAATTTGTTTTAAATGCAGCTATTAAATATAATGTAAGTAACATATGACGATAATTTGGTTTTATATGATTTTATGTGCAGTATAACATAACAGGTGAGAGTCGAATGTGTATACAAACTTATACAACTACCAAGAAAGAAACTAATTGGATTGCAAGTTTGTATGGGTGAGGACCAGGAACCCCACTGAGAAAGTTGTGGTGTAGACTTAGTTGAATACATCCATCATCGGTGGATGTATTATTCCATGAAAATATATTACTAATTTAATCGATAAAAAATATTAGCGAGCTGATGCTGTAAAAAAATTGATTGTCCTATAATATATGGATATTTGTACATACATGTACTAGTTATTTTCGTTATTTCGTAGATTTCAAATCCTTATTTCAACATTCTTCTTCTTTTTTTATGTATCAATAAAAAAAACATAAAAAAATAAAGGACAAGGAAAAACCAGCGACACCGGCTTGTCATCAGCGGGTTTTTATTTTTACAGAGATAGAAGATGAAAAAACAGTTCCATAAATTTAGAAATTAATGAAAATATTATACAAAACTAAAAGAGATATATTTTATTTTATTTGTTTTTTGCACCACAACAGGCCAGGAGGCCCAATTACAGTGGTGAATTACATAACAGAACACCCAGGCTTGAGAAAAATCACGTTAAATTTTTGTATTCTCACCGGGAATCGAACCCGGAACCTTCCGTGTGTGTCAAGCGTCTTGACCACAACACCACGGAGGCCGCCATATCCATATCTATTTAATATTATATGAAAGTCTTAAAAAATGGATTCAAAAATCACATGTCAAAATAACCGTAAATGAATAGTAATGTCAACAATGTTTTGAGCATGTCCAAATGCTTGCAGACTGGCTGGATTTCCTCCCTAGGGAGTTATTCACATTCAAAGTTGTTGCAACAGAGGGGGAAAACACTGTTGAGAAGGCAGTATGGAATTGTAGGCATTTAAAGGGCTTATGACCTGTCATTTAGTGGCCACTTTACCTACACACTGTGTAACATTCACCATTCTGCTTGAACATCGATATTTCCTCAACTCCTCCATCTGTTGACTTTTGTGAAGTAGTGAAGAGTTGAGTAAATGTGGATGTTTAAATATTCAAACGTTTAAGTGATTATTTATAATAAAAAAAAAAGAATTTCCAAATTATTCCAGTGATGAGTTTTACTCCTTTAGTGGGAAAAAAATGGGTTTGAACTGCATATGCATAACTCCAATCAGTCACATTTAGATTTACGACAGTGTACTTCTGGGGGTGCGATATATATAAATAATGTTATATATATATTATATACATATTTAATGTTAATTGTGCATTGGCGGGCTTATTGCCAAATGGCAATTTCTTCCAACCAACCTATAAAATAAAAGTTTTGTTTTTATAATTCATGTTAAAACATATTCAATAGAAAATAAAGATAAAAAAGATAAAGATATTATAAAATATAAATAATGTATTTGCGTATAAATTACCTTAAATCAATACCATTACTCAATGGGAAAAAGGAAAAAAGAGAAAAGGGAAAGGAGGAGAGAAAAAGGAAGAGAAAGGAGATGTTTCTTCAGACGTGATTTAAACACATAGATGTATGCACGATAGTAGGTACTAAATGCCTTTATTGATTAATCATATCGTTTACATAGATCGATATAACTGTATTATTATTATCTTATCTCTTTCTGATATTAATTTATCAAATATTTTTGTGTACCGTATATTATATTATTTTCACATATATACTTACCGTTAACTAATTTTCATTATTTGTTTTTAAGATTAATTTGTTAATAACATTTTTTTTATACGTATATATGTGTATATATGTGTGTATATATATATTTAGAATTCTTAACAAGTTATTTACAATTTGTTTTTTAATTTTAACATTGTTCTTATATTCATATTTTTAATCTTTTTTTTAATGCAAAGTTTCGCTTTTTATTTTGCATTGCAGTTTGCTTTTTATTGTTTCTACATGTATATAAAATCTTTTTTTATTTCTTTTAATGTGTTGTGTATTTATAAAATTATTACTTTCTTTGTTTGTAGTTACCTGTATATTTATTTTTATACTTATAAGTATATGAAAATGTATTTATTTTTTTGTTTGAATTCTTTACAAGTTACTTACAATTTGCTTTTTAATTCAATTACTTTTATTATATCCATATAAAATTATTTTTTTCTTTTTTACTATGTAAAGTTTCACTTTTTATTTTGCATGGCAGTATGCTTCTTATTGTTTCTAAATGTATTGTTTATCTTTTAAATTTTTACGCACTATGTTTGTACTTAACTGTATATTTTTTGTAAATGCCCCTTGGGCGTATTGTAAAATTAAATAAATAAAATAAATAAATAAATAAATAAATAACGCTGTATCTATTTAATACAGATATGTTAAACACAATAAAAAGAACAAAAAATCTTTTTCCTATTCTGAGGCAATAAAACCGAACAAAACGTCGATCTGGTTGCCCGCTTCACTGATAGATAAATGCATCATATACGTGCCAGACCCGCTCCATTGTCTGCCCCAAAAGGATAAAAGAGTGTACAGATAGACACAAGTCTATAGTATCTAGTATCTACGGGCTACCCAGCAGAGCGTGACGGATCACGTGACGTGTGACGCGTCAGGCTCACGCGACGATAAATAAATAAAATTTAAAAAATGAAACATACCAAGTTAGAAGCTTGTCTCCCGCGGTTCGGGTAAATTTACACGGGACTTTATAAAACACCACGTAATAAACTTAACTGATTGACACACTGCTATTTTTAGATTTGCTTTCTTTCTCAATGTGATTTTGATATATCGGACCGTCAGGTAATGGTTAGCGTATTTATTTATCATACATGAAGTGCTAGGTTCGATGCCAAACAAGCTACGTAAAAATATTAAGGAATCAGGGAATGCTTATGTGGGATTTTTTTGTTTTTATAAATAGGTTTGTAGTCCCACGGCTAGTTTTGCGGACCCACGGGCAAGAGGTCCACTCTACCCCAATTTGATTTTCTTTTTCTAATAGTGAATTATTTACAACTCATTGAAAATGGGCACCAAAATTGAAATATTTGAGTAAATTATAAGAACGCTAATATTTCTTTAAGAAAAGTTATATATTTTATTTTCTATATAAACACCTCACTATTATAATTATTATTATTAAGGATAACTTATAGAGCGCCATTTTCGTAATATAATACCTAAAGGGCGCTTTATATAGTGATTAGAGAGGAAAAGTTATTATACCTCTACGCAAACAGGGCACTAAATTCGGTGAACGCGCATTTGCGGTCGCCGGCCCTATGGCATGGAATGCTCTCCCAGCAGAGGTGCGAGGCTGTGAGAGTGAAGTGATGTTTCGAAAAAAACTTAAAACCCATTCGTTCTCTAAATCATTTGAATAAATCCGTAGGATGTGATAACAAGATAAATTGTTTTACTTAAATTGCAGGAGACTGCTGCGAGATATTGTATAGATTTATATACTACTAAGCGGATTGTCTAGATGTTTATTGAAATATATGTATATTTATATAATATTTATTTCAAAAATTAAAAAACAAAAATTAAAAAATATTCGCGTTCTTACGATTTACCCAAATATTTAATTTTGAGAGCCATTTTCAACGAGTTGTAAATAACTCACAATTAGAAAATGGGAATCAAGTTGGGGTAGAGTGGGATTCGAACCACGGATCTTTTATTTTTGCTATTATTTAATAATGTACATGCTTCCACTTTCCATTGTATTGTATCCCAACTAAACACAGGGCCTTCGGCCTCATAGATTTTGGAATAGGTTTTTTTTTTGTAATATGTGTATGTATTTGTATGAATAAAAATAAATGAAATGAAATTACAAATTTAAAAGTTTCAATCAAACATATTTATCTATAGAATCACTTAGTAAAGCGCCCCTGAGTTATATTATACTGAATTATATTACGAAAATGGCGATATATAAGTTATCCATTTTAAAAATATTTTTTTTTTTCAAAATATTTCATTTACTTCTGGATACCTAACTGTAACGCAGATTTATTATTTTATTGACTATGAAACGTACAAGGTCCTAGAATGAAGAAACACAATCTATCTATCTCAATTCAGAAGAGACAGATTTGTAGTCTCTCTCAGAACTCGTGACTTAGAAGATGAAACATGGAAGATGTAATTATTAGTAATTAGGGTTGCCCACTGTTCCAAATTAGCTAGAATTTTCCTAGTACAGACAGCGTCTATGAACTTAGGTGAAAATCAAACAATATCATCTAAGTATACAATGTCTCTTTTAGATAAATATGTATCATACATGATTTGCATGACCAACTCAACTTAACAGTTAACCATAAAATGTATTTCACTACACAAAACACGATTTATTCAGTAAATTCAGTCAAGTGTCGCGGACCTTGGATCAGACGGCAAAAATTAACTCTACTCTACCGCCATTCGATAGCCATTCAATTCGAGTAAAATAATTGGCTAGCTGTCAGACAGCTTTATGTCAGGGCGGTTCTGACTAACTTCTGGTTTTCAATAAAGGATAGAACCAAACAAAACATTAAAACACGACGTGCAACGAGCATTAACTTCAGAGTACCTCAAAGTAGAAATGCTTTTTCAGAGGGATTGTACGGTATTTAGCCCCCGGTTTTTTATTTATTTTAGACCCCGAAGACGTCTGTCAGTTACAATGCATATAAAAAGATGGAGAGCAGATGGATAGAAGACCTTGTAATATCCTGTAAATTGTTTCATTGGCATTAAATTTTGCGGTTTTAATTTTAATTGTATCTCGTAATTTTTTTATTTTGTCATTTATATTTCTGTTTATTATTTTATTATTAATATTTATGATGATGTAATAACTTCTATTTACATATAAGTTATTAATTTAAAAAATACTTGGTACACTTCCACTTATTTATTTTTACCAATTAGCGATTACCTACACTTATGATAATATTAAGTTTTATACAAATGATCCTTACACTGTATAATATTCACCAATTTGAAGATGCCCATTAGAGGGTGAAAGCGCTAATTGGTCAAAATAAATAAGTGGAAGTGTACCAAGTATTTATAAAATTAATAACTTATATGTAAATATAAGTTATTACATCATTACACTGGAATTCCATCAAGAATTGTCAGTAAATAATTTAAATGAAAAAAAAAATATTTGTGTTTTAATGTTTAATATTATAAGTGTTGATTTTAATTGTTTTAGCACCAGTCAATGAGAAAAAAATTATAATTGAAACTAAAAAGTCCTGTCGAAACGCAGGAATTATTTAAGCTAGTCGGGACCTAATACAAAGCACCTCTGTAAAAACATTTAAATAAATTTTCAAGGACAGTTATTTACAAAAGAAATGTATTTTGGTATCATCTTTCTTCAACGTTTTGATCCTATACACATATTATATTTCGTTAAAAATAAAATATGTTTTTTCAGTATTTCATCATTCAACGCGTGCATCTTATGCAGGTAAAGCTCGGGTTTCCTAGGACAGCGGTGCCCGTATTTTAAGGGCCGTAGTGAACATTAATGCGGTTGACAGCCGTCGTAACGGTGACTAGAGAGTGGTTTCCTATAAAAATGGTGTTGATAACACCGTTAAAAATAAAACCACTCTCTAGTCACCACTACGACGACTGTCCACCGCATCACCGTTCACTACGGCCGTTAAGATACGAGCACCGCTGTCCTAGGAAACCCTAGCTTAAGGGAACTATGATTCGGATTGAAGAAACACAAACTCATGTCCGAGTATTGTTCATTATATGGTTGGCAACCCTACTCGCGGTGTTGTTGGGTTGGCTCCGTGGAAAGGTTTGCGGAGTTTAGTGAAGAGAAACTGAGAAGATTATGCCTACGGATTCGTGATCTGTCGCAATTAAGTCAAGAGTGTGCCAATTTATTCCATTACATTCTCCCGCCTAAATTTATGATCTTCGTGCGGAATACCCACGATCGCGCGGCCATCTTGAGATGAATGAAAATGGGTGACGCGGAGAAGAAATTCGATTGTAACCATACAACAGTTTAATATTTATAAAATAAGTTAGTTAATTTTTTCTTCAACTTTAAAAAGTTTGTGTTAGATACCTACTACAAAAAATCATCAAATTTGTTTATATTAAAGGATATGCGGCTGGGGAGCAGTTTAATGAACAGGTATTTAAATATTGTATTTCAATACTGAATCGATTCAGTTTTTTTTTAATGAGTATCAGCAAAAAAAAATGTGACGGCACGTTTTGCTTTTTTCAAAAACAGCTCTCATATTTCTATAGCGTACGTCCGAAGACGGCAGATAAAACTAAAAAAAATCTAAATCGGTTCAATTTTGGGGACGGGACCACGAGACTTCAATTTTGCCGATTTTAGCTAGTCATAATAAGTCCGACTTGTGATTATCTTGCGCAGTATTCGGGGAGGCATCTGCGAGAGAGCTTTTCTGTCAGAGAGTGACAGAAAAACAATACGTATTCAAATACCTATTCATCAAATCGTTCTTCCACCGCATATTCTCTTAAGGTTTTTTAGATAATACTAGCCCTTTAAAGACAATGTATCAATAACAACAAAAAAACAAATGATAAGGACACGCCAATGAAAAAAAATAGTGTGAAAAAAATAATCGCTCAATCCCCATAATCCAGGGAGAAAATACAGGAATACGTTTGTATGAAGAAAAGTCAGACCGTGCTTCCTCTTAACAAACGCATGCGTAGGCATGTTTTTGTACCACGATAGGACAAGAGTCCGAATTGCATGGGTAAAACAAAACGGCACAGAAAGAAATCTTTTTAATTATTTAGATCTCACCGGGGATCGAACCTGGAATCCTAGTATGTCTGACGAGTTTTCGTGAAAAAAAAAAAAAAGTTGGTTCTTATAAAAAATGGTTGAAAACCCCTGGAATTAATGACAAGTATTTTTATACAACATCGATATAACGCCAACGCGGATACATTTAATTGAGCACATTACATGTCTATACACGGTTTTTAGAAAGCATTGTTCAAACAAATTACCACAGATAAATATAACTTAATCTACATAATGTTATTATTTTTATTGTCTTGTCTACGCCTACTCAAATTTTAAACTGACACTTAGCCATTGTCCGATGCACGTTTTTATTGTTAAAGTGCGGGGGTCAAGGATAGAACACGCTTAGCGCAGCGTAAGCGGATCAAATATGACCTGATGCATACATTTTTGTAAGTATTTATTGAATATTTCCCAGGTTAATTGATTTCTTTAAAACAATTCAATTGAATTTTAATTATTTATTGTTAAACATTATCACCATCATCAACGTAATCACCATCTTCATTATAATAACAACCATCGTCATCGTTATCGTCGTCGTCGTCTTCGCCACCATCATCGTCATCATCGTCATCATCGTCATCATCGTCATCATCGTCATCATCGTCATCATCGTCATCATCGTCATCGTCGTCATCGTCGTACCCATCGTCATCATCATCATCATAGTCGTCCGTCCACGATCTTTTTTGACTTTTACCGAAAAAATCAGTACGATAGATGATGATAAGGGCTGTCCGATCATTTTTAGGAATAGTAATGAAAAACAATTATTTTTGGCATGAAATAAGTTTTATTTTTCAATATAATCTCCCTCAACTTCAATACACTTTGCCCAACGTTTTTCCAATAACACTATTTTACTATAAAAAGATTCCGATATGTCTCTAAAATACTCATCCATGGCTGCAATGACTTCTTCATTCGATGTAAAACGCTTTCCAGCAAGGATTTCTTCAGGTTTGGAAATAGATATGTTACTGGGGGCCGAATCTGGCGAATACGGTGGACGGTCAAGCGATTCGTACTTTCATTAATTAATTTTAACTATTGTCAAAACGCTTTTGTGAGCAGATGCGTTGTCTTGATTAAAAAAAATTTTTTCTTCGCTTACCCCGGTAAGCTCACGAGTTTTTTCATCCAGTTTATCCAAAAGGCTTGTATAAATTCAGAATTTATTGTTTTACCTTTTTGAAGATAATCGATCAACAAAATTCTTTAAAAAAAAAACTGTTCCCAAAACCTTTCCTGCTGATGTAACCGTCTTTGCCTTCTTTGGTGTACTTCCACCTGCTTCAATCTACTGCATTGACTGGTCTTTTCATTCTGGTGTGTAGAAATGGACTCAAGAATCCAATTTATTTTGCTTAAAACGATCCAAACAAGCTTGGAGAAAGAACCATTCGAATGCGTTTCTGATCAATAGATAGCAAATGTGCACCCATATTGGAAAAAGCTTTTTCATTTTTATTTCTTCACGTAAAATATAACCCACTCGGTCTTTTGAGATGCCCAGGGTCTCATCTATTTCACGCACTTTGAATCTTCGATCATTTATCACCATATCATGAACTTTTTGAATAATTTCTGGTGTTGTGAAAGTTTTTGGACGTCCAGTGTGTAGATCATCTTCAAGACATGTACGACAACGTTTAAATTCTGCAACCCATACTGTTGCAAGTGAAAGTGAAGAGTCCTTATACACTTCTTATATTCGTTCATGAATTTGTTTTGTATTAACACCTTCAGAAAATAAGAATTCAATCACTACATGATATTTGATTTTTTCCATAGTAAAAAATACAGTGACACATCGAGACTACCTGATTTGTAAACAAATAATGAATTGACACGTACATCTAATGACATTTCGCATGTATTCATATGAAAGATCTGCCAACTGAAAAAAAATGCGGACTTATCAACGCCATCTATGTGTCATTCTAGAAAATTATCGGACAGCCTTCTTTTACATATTATATTTTATAATCTATGATGCTTAAAAACCGTGATTTAGAAGCACATACAAAGTATGCACGATGTACTGTTCAATGCTCCATATAAAGTCAAAAACACATAAAATGATTTTACGGTATTTATATGGCTTTTTTGTAGTGCATAATGAATTATTTCAATGCATGACACAACCATTTGCGCATTATTGGAACATCCTATAAACTAATTTGACAGATATCAATGTCATAACGATAAAAGAGTTCGTTTTATATAAATAATAAACTGATGCAGTTTATAGTGTACATATTTGATTGAATCACGGCTTTTTATGTGCGAAAGTAGTAGTATTATTTATTTATACAATGATTAGGTAAGAATATTGATAAGAAGTCATTAATCATCGATTATATAAAAGTTAACTTATACGATCTTCAATGATTTTAATACTAGTAGTATGTACTATTGTCATGTTTTAATGTCATTTGATGTTGTTTACATTTATTTAATGATAATTACTGAATGCATTAAAATAATACTTGTTGCCTTAAAAATCGTTGGGGCACATGAAATTTTAATTTATTAGGTGTATAATTTCTGGGCAAACGAAGGTGAAATGAAATATTTTGTACAAAAATAAGAAATCCTAGAAATCTCTTTGATCATTAATATTATAATGAAGGTAGTTTAAGTTCCGAGTGCGAATGATTTCCCTTTATTTTCATTTTATTATTGCGATTTTTCGAATTACAAAGACCATTGACGTAACAGGAAATATGGCGTCTTAAAAGACATTAAGTGCACACGCCCACTGCAATCATACAGCGAAATAATTTAGAATGCATTCTGTGTTATTATCGTTGAATAAAAAAATAAGGAAAGGGTACGACGCGACGCAACTGGGTAAAATCACGTTTACATTTTCTCTGATACGAGTGCAATTTTAAGTATCAATTATTATTCTTACGGATAACTTACATAGCGCCACTTTCGTAAAATAATACCTGAAATTCCAAACGAAAGAAGAAACCACGGGGGTAAAATACATCACCTTTATACTAGGAGGCAACGTCTGAACATATCATTCAATTGTTATACTTCATCTAGAAAGGTCGGTTTTATCAACAGATTGATGAATTTAAGAAATGATGTTCAAACATAGGCAGAATAGTACATGTTACACAATGTGTAAAGTGGACACTCAAACCAGCCAATGGCACGTCGTAAGCTATGTAAATATCAAGAATTTCATATTTCCATCACTAAAATGATCTGCATCTCAGTTATAATATGTTCACCTTAATAACTCCGTAGGGGGGTGAAATCCAGTCTTTGTCTACAAACATTTAGACAAAATCAACGTATTAGTTATATAGTGTTTATTTTATTATGGTTATTTGCAAAAAATACATTTTTTTACATTCATGAAAAAGGTTTGCAAATTGAAGAGCTTGTTTTAAAAACCTCAGATGTCACAAACCAACAGTTTTTCAGGAAGTGTCTAAATTGAATACCGCGGTTTTACTATGGTTTTTATGCCTTTTAATAAAATAAAATCATAGATATACTTTTAGTACACTGTATGAAACTCGAAAATTTTATAAATATTGTACGTATTGTACGTATATTTCAAAATTAAATAAAATGTGAGTGTGACATTTTCTGTTTTTAGACAATATTCGGACGTTTGTGGTTTTAAGAGCAAACTATGAAATTGGTATGAATGGTAGAAATAAAAACAGTCGTTTTTCAGAAACATCTACATTAGTTTAACTAGCCATATTTGGATTTGTCGAAATATTCAGTAAACATTGCGAAAAACGTATTTGACAGATTATCCAGAACACCTTTTTAACTATTAACCAATGAGTGATAGTGGCGCTTCATAGTAGTACAAATGCTAATTATTAAAGGACATTTTCTGATTTCAAAACTAATTTATTTATTTATTACATATACGGCCTAAGCCAATTCCAGTTATATGAAGAAACATATATACAAAAAACTGAACAAAAAGAACATAAAACTATGTAGCAAATACAAACAAGGGCAATAAAATAATGGTATTCAATATATTCGTAAACACGATAAACATATAAGCCTTCGAGCTAAACCATGCCAATCCATCTTCACCCCACTTTGATTGAGTGGCGAAGAGATCTACGAAAAGCCGGAAGATCTATCCCAAAGAGTTCCAAGTTATGTGACGAATTTACTTATCTGTACATTCTGGACATTGGGGCATAAAAATAAAAGGTGCTTTTACAAGATTTGATAAATAGCAGATTTTGACTTATGGTGACATGGTTGGGAACATAAAAAAAATATTGCAACAGAGATGGAACATCACTTTTGGCATTAAGTATTTAAAAAATGCATATTAGGTCTATCTCACTTCTAAGTTTCTCCAATGAAGACAGATTAAGAAATTGCTCTATTTCAAAATAATAATTACCCCTTTGCAATCCTAGGAACCATGCTACTTTTCTTATAAAACGCTGTTGGACAGACTCGATACTGTCAATATGAGTCCTATAGAATGGAGACCAAATTGAAGAAGCATATTCTAGATGGGGTCGAAGTAGTGAGCAGTAAAGTATTCTGAATGAAAAGCAGAATATGCATACATTTTTTCTTCTAAACATGTTCAATTATAGGTTACCGACGAAGATACTTTAAATGTTCTTGCAATTTTTCGATTTTTCTTTATAGACAGTCGAAGGTAACTCTGTAAACTTCCCATTGTAATCGGGGCCCTGATGGTATTGATATTTTTGAAGTGCGTCGTCATTAAATTGATAAAACCAAGAAGTTTGAGAGATTTGTTTACAATATTATCAATGTGTTCACGATGGGAGAGTTGACTATCTAAAGTGGACAATAAATTGGTATTTTCACAAAAACATCGCATTTTTTAGCAGTGAATTTGAAATACATGTGTTTTTTTTAGAAATATTTGAAAAGACGATTGTATGGACTCATAGACAGAGAAAAATAAAATCCAATAATATAGTTATGGAAAATTTTGGAGATGTGAAGTTTTTAGAACGTGATGTATGGGAGCGAAGTATGGACTTGGAAAAACAGGGATAAAAGTAGGCTGAATGCCGTTGAAATGTGAACTCTCAGGCGAATGTATGGTAAAACTATGTACGATAGATGCACAAATGTTGAGATCCGTACATTATGTAATGCTGAGACGAGCATTATCGACAAAATCAAGAAAGGAGCTACGAATGTAGAACGAATGGACAGCGAAAGAATGGCTAAGAATATTTACAATGCGAGCGTTGATGGATGCAGAAATAGAGGAAGACCGAGAAAGACATGGCATGACCAAATCCAACAAATACTTGAAGATGGACATGTCAAAAGTCGAATTAATCGGCGCGCGTGCATGAGAAAATATATGAATGTAGAGGAAGCGAGATCTGTATGCAAAGATAGTGTTGTGGCGTTCTATCCTCTCTGCCTACCCTTACGGGGAAACGGCGTGATGGTTTGTGGTTGTTGTTGTAAACAAAATAAAAAGATAAAATCGTAATAAAAAATCAATCACATATTATTGAACACGTTACTGCCTCTCTAAGTGACCAAACTTTTCGTGTTTAGAAAGGGATTTCTTCAGTTTTTTATTTTATTTTGTATTTTACATTTTTATTTTCATTTTCTACATTTTCAATCCATAGGTACAGTAAAAATATTTATCGATTTCGTATCTATTATATTATTGAAAATGAAAATTAATTGAAATTAGAATAAATATGCTTCTTCTATTCTCTTCTCTTAAATGTTCTCCATCTCTCATGTAATATGATTATTTATTCATTAATAATTATTGCAAATTGTTGAGTGTTGTGGCGTTCTATCCTCTCTGCCTACTCTTACGGGGAAACGGCGTGATGGTTTGTTGTTGTTGTTGTTGTTATTGTTGTATTCAATTGTATAAAATAATAAAATATCAGAGTCAGATGGAACCTTGTTATTCCAAGAGGTCGATAAGTAGTAAAATATATTAAAAAGAAGACAATACAATTGATATGTTTCTTTATTCAATGTTTATTAGATACGGGACTCGTCATGCCAATTGTTTCATGGGCGGATAGAACGCGCCGCTCGGCTGTCAAGGGGCGGTCGTTTCGCTAATTCTTTATTACCAAATGACTGTTTTGCGATTGTACCTCGCGATCGAGCGGCATGAATTTGTGCAACGTGATTTATATCTGTTAACACAATTGGCAATTAAGCGCCACAAAGCTGCCTTTTATACCATTGTCGGAACGGTTTTGTTCGTATGAATTATTATTATGATATCAAAATCTAATCACGGAACGGGGAAAGCCTAAATCGGATTGATGCTATTTATTTTTATGGCATTCTTTATATTTGTTTGCGAGACGTTAATAATGATACATAAAGGAAATTTTTAAAAATGTTGTTAGAAATTTTTAAAAACGGCAACGTTAGACGAGGACGACCAAGGAAGACGTGGCATGATCAGATAAACTAAAATCTTAAGTCTGGTCATGTCAAAAGCAGACAGAACCGAAGGGCATGTATGACAAGATGTATGAATGTGGAAGAGGCTAGGAGTGTATGCCAGGATAGACGTGTGTGGCGGTCCATTCTCTCTGCCTACCCCTACGGGGAAATGGCGTGATGGTAGTAGTAGTAGTAGTAGTAGTAGTAGTAGTAGTAGTAGTAGGTATAGGGTCATTTCATACGCATCGTCCAAATTTACGAAAAAATTACCTACGTTGATTAATGTTTATTGATTTCTAAAAAGTAAAATTCGAAAAAAAATCGTAAAAAGGAAAAACCACAGAATTCGTATATGTAATGAGATATACATATGTATATATAAAGAAATGCCAGAAAAAATATAAGAAGAAAAAAACGTAATTGTATTTAAATCTAAGTTAAAAAAATACGTGTGTAGCAAATAAGCAGTACATAAAAAATGTACAATGTATTGTGTATTGTGAATAATGTTCTGATATTGATAATTAATATCATATAAGTTAAAATTTCTTTCAACAGAGAGGGAAAACATTATTGAGAAGGGAACATGGAAGTCTAGACACTTATAGGGCTTATGACCTGTCATTGGCTGGTTTAAGAGGCCACTTTACGCATTGCGTAACATTCACCATTCTGCCCAAGTTTAAGCTTCCGCATTTCCTCAACTCTTCCATCTGCTGACTTTTGTAAAGTATAGGAGCTGAAACCTTTATTATATTGGGGAGATTTATCTGGCTGAACCAAATCACCTACTAGGCAACGCCTGAAAACAATTTTCCAATTTTTATACTTTTTCTTTTACCAGGTAGTTAATTCAACAATGTTTGAGTATGTCCAAATGCTTGCAGACTGGCTGGATTTCCTCCCTAGGGAGTTATTCATATTTAGATTTATTTCAACAGAGAGGAAAAAAAAATTGAGAAGGGAATATTTACCCTCTCTGTTGAAATAAATTTAAATATAAATAACTCCCTAAGGAAGAAATCCAGCCGGTCTGCAAGCATTTGGACATACTCAAACATTGTTGAATCATATAAGTTTATTAATATTTTATGAAATTCATAAATGATGTCTTTCTCAGTCTCAACCCTGGGGATTGGTTTGCAGCTTAGTCCCGCATCTCGTCCTCTACCGCGCTCTACTCTCCGCAGCCCTCTTCAGCTCAACATATGAGGCGCAGATCAAGTCGTCGCACACTTGCCCCAAATACCCCCGTCGGGGACGCCCTCTGTGATTTGCCCCCTCAACCATTCCCTCTATTATCATCCAGGAGGCCCTCGCGGCGCATAATGTGGCCGATCCATTGGGCTCACCTCGCTGAGATGGTTTTGATTAGGCGCCTCCCTTCTTCAATTCTACTGAGAACTTCGTCATTAGTGATGTGGTCTCTCCAGGAAATTCCTAATATGTTTAGATTTTGTATGTGTGTACTAGTTTAATATTAAATAAATTAAAGAAATATATTTATATATTTTAAGGTAGACAAACGTACTACCCAGTAAACCAAAAGAGAAAACGAATACAATAAATATCAATCCATCCATATTTTACTGTGTCGTATGGATTTGGAGAATACACGGAAACGGGCCATTAGATTATTGGATGATAGATGTGGCAATATGCCGAAGAAAATTTGATTATTTCTAATTCCTGTAGCTCCACAATGCTATAAATTATAAATGTCATTACTCGATAGCGCGACAAAGCTTTCTACTTAAATAAATACTAGAATTGCAAATCGGTTTCTGGTCCCGTGACAGTGTCGCAAACTCGAGGAACATAGGTACGCGGTTTTTCTACCACAGGTATTTATGACCGGTTTTAAATGGTCCACATATTTATAACCGACATCTGCAACAAACCTTATTTATTGTTAACGTTTACCATTTTTTTTATTATTTGAAATTTCCAGTGCCGAGCAATCATTGTCATTAAAATAACTTGATGAATACCGCTTATAGAAGTTATTGTTTAAGAGGCATCACGGTAAAAACAAGCGTAGAAACATTAAATTAAACACATGAAAAAATTAGACTGCTAACGCTTTCTAAAATGAACTAATTGTGTTTTAAAAATAACATAACTCTAAGAACAATAATATGAATAATAAGAATACAAAACATCGTATCGTAGACGTAAAACTACCCACATAAATAAAAGCGAGACTCCTACCGATGTTTGCGACGAGTTATTTACCCACACTTATGAAATGATAATAGTTGAATATAAATGAATGATTAGAGTTATGAATGATACATAAACCGTGGCAAATTACAAAGGTGAGTGAGAATGCGAGAAACCGAGGCGCGTGGGAAGAGGAGCGAATAACAGACAACCGCAACCGGTCTGATAACTTGTGTGAACAAGAGGAGAATTTACGCCGGTGCGGTGATGTGAAGGTATCGAAGACAAACGGAAGTAGTTTGGTAAATTAACTAATAAAAGAGATAAAGAACTAACAACTACCGTATAATTAGCTGCAGGAGAGACATACAACCTGTTTAGAATGATAATTTAAACCTACGAGAGAGAAGGTATCGAATATTAACGGAAGTAGTTTAGTAAATTGACTAATAAAACATACGAAGAACTAACGACTAGTATACCTATATATAGTTAGCAAGCCCTGACGCTCAGTAGTCGCATCAACGTCAAACATACCCTTTTGTAGAAGGCGTAAAGGCACACAATCTTTTTTTTTTCAGTGGGCCCCTAATGCTGAGGATCGTGATCACCATGAACACTTCGTACGATTAGTCTGTTCCACTCTGGCTGTCCTCAGCCCGACGAACTGACTCATCAATTTATTTATTTTTATTTATTTAACGCACAAAATACACCATTTTACATAGACACAATTATGTTTTTTATGTCCCGACTTGTTAGAAAATTCTGTGTTAAGTCGGGACTCTCTATTTACAATTAAATGTAAATTATTTTTGATATTTATTTCGAAGAGTCAGTAGTAGCAGTAGATACGCAATTTTTAATCAACAATTCATAATTATACATATCCCCTGTTTATGGTGTTTATTAATAGTAAACACTGCATTTATCCCATAAACTATAATAGCATGTTATGCGACCTGGCTAGCATATTGATGAGACCCACGCAAAGATTCTAAAAGGCAATCTCAACCATCTACAAGATAAATAAAACGTATTTCGCTTAGGATCACACGAACCGAAATCTTAAGTCACAAAAAAAAATTACGCAATCAAGGGCTTTACTTTTAAACCCGATTTAAAGTTACGCCTAGGGATAGTGGTAAAACAAGAATGGGAATATCATCGTTATTAGAGTGGTGGAATAAGGATGGTTTTCACATCCTTATTGTACCACTACGCCTAGGGGTAAATTTATTCTAGGATTATAAGTAAGGCCCAAGAGGTACCTACGTATGAAATATGTAATCTTTAAGACGATGAAGCTAGGAATATACAGATAAATCATTATAGACCATGTGACGTCCCATCCTATCTGCTTACCCTGAAGAGGCTTTGGCGTGATGGAAATAGTACATCATCATTCCCTTTCTGCACCTAGTGGTGCATAGCGCACTGTATTTGTAAACCAAATGCAGCTTATTTCGATCATATATACATGAAGGTGGGGTGATCAGTCTTACGCTTCAGGTGCCAGTTGAGGGGAAAACATATCGAAGGTAAAAAGAAACTTTAAAATAAATATATCACGTCCGCCTAACTGGATTTGAACCCAGCATCTCAAGAATGGCAGGCGAACACGTCAACCACTGCACGTCGAGGCGGATTTATCTCCATTCGTCTTCCTCATTAAGGATTTTTACCCGAGAGAAGCCACCATCAGCCGAAAACACCCGATCACGATTCTGGTCCTATTTCACGCCCAGAACCAAGTTACTGCATTCTTTATCCGCCTGGACACATTTTTTCAAAGATACTTATTCCTTATTTTTATTTATGATAAGTCAATTTTTTTAATTACTTTCAGTAATGCATATTTTGATTACTTTTAATATTGATGTTTCACCGGTTATTTACAAAATAAAATAAAAATAGCAGTAATACTAAAAACCGGGTTGTAGTCTCGTGGTAATATGTAGTTTTGGACTCACTGGCCAAAGGTCCGAGGTTCAAATCCCACTCCACCACAACTCGATTCCAATTTTTCCAGCACATATTATTTACGGCTTTTAGGAAACAGCCTTATAATTGAAATATTAGAATAAATCGTGACGTTGTAATCAGACGTAACTAGATACAAAGTAGAAGAAATTTAATATATAATTGACACGTAACAATGTGGCGTTTTATCTTTTTGGTCTGTCTGAAAGTTGTTGTAAAATATCAACCATTTTAATTATTGTCATTTTCCGTTGCATCTATCTACATCTACAGAATAAAAAAGAAAAAAGGTCTGGCAATCTTTTATTAACCGTCTTCCACATCTGTTCACACTCCATTCCCTCGCTCACATTGCAATTTCACATCTCATCTCGTCTCGTCTTCTCTTTCTCCGCCGTTGGGTACGTCAGCCATTCGTCATCAACAGTATCTCTTGTATCCCCTGCTGAACAAACATGGACGTGTATTAAAATTATACCAATAGACGGGATATGCCAAGCGGTGTAAACACTGAGCAGAGGTGGCGAAGCAAGGGACAAGAGGAAAAAAATACTTTCGTTAAATTCATTTTCAGATTCCTTTTCTTAAAACAAATGCGGAAAAGTTCTTTACAAGGCCACAGTAAATCACCCCATCAGATCCTCACACTATAGTAAGAGTAGTTAGAAGAAACTTACATTTTTAGTTAATATAAGCTTTGTACCATTCTAAAAAAAAAGATACAATTCATTTTGGCAAAATACTAGTGACCGCCAACCGATGTCTCAGCTGAAACCTGCAGTCCGACTATGTCGGATTACGTTCGGATGCACTCGGGTGCATTTTATAATTCCTGAGTTCTAAGATCTATGATATTTATATTCTTGTTATTCTTTTGTCGTTAATAAGTTAAAGTTCCTATGGCGTAAATTGAAAAACTGTAACACATAAAAGTTATATGTATAACAATTTTTTTTTCTAAACATGTTCATTGTTCATTTACAGGTTACCGACGAAGATACTTTTTTTATACTATATATTTATTTATTTTACAGAACCAAACAGTCGACAATGATAAAATAACATAAAAAAGATACGGCTTAAGGTCAGACCCGCGCAGTTTCTAAATAAAAATCATACGTAATAATTTGTGGTACAACAAAAGGGTGTGTTTATGTGTATTTGTATGAGAGTAAGTGTATAGGTGTGTTTGTGTTTATGTGGGAGTAAGTGTTTAGGTGTGTGTAAGTGTGAGCATCATTAAATAGCAAGTGGGATCGTATCGCAGCCAGAAAGAACGAGTCTTAATTTATTATTAAATAAATTAAGGGGCGTGTTAAATATATCAATAGATAAAAAAAGAATTATAGTTGGAGCAAGAACGATAGAGGAAAGAGTGTTGTGCATAGTCAGTGCTACAGACTGGTAGATGGAATAAATACTTATTTCTTGTCAAGCGAAAGGAGACATTAATATTAATTTTGGAGAGTGGGTTAAAATAGTCTACTTTATTATTTCAGAATTTATATAAATAGCATAATTCAGATATAGTGCGTCTATTTTCAAGGGTAAAAAATCCATCTTGTTTAGCAGGTTGGCTTTAAGTGCAAAGCGTTTTATTGTTTTTATAATCTAGGTATTTTAAACATTTTCGTTGAACATTTTCAATCCTTACTATGTTTGTTATGTATTGTGGGCTCCACACAACGGATTCAAACTCCAAGTTACTGCGTACAAAAGTGTTGTATAAAGTTTTCAATGTGCTTGGTTTTTTAAAGGGTTTGGAAATTCTTAAACTGAAGCCCAGCATTATTTGGTGAGCTTTTCCAACAATAGAATTTATGTGAGACCCAAACAGCAATCTTTGATCGTATAATTGTGCGTAAATTTGTTTTTACTTTTAGTAAATGTCATTGAATAACATTTTGAGGTATTATTTTGAATATATTCAATTTTATTTTATACTGTCTCTAAATGTTATGATGAAGATGGCGTTTGTAACCGCGGCTCTGGGCCTTGATTATGATGGGAAGATAAAATTTATCTTCAATTTTATCTACAAAGTAAAATTAAGTTTTCTGTTTAAAATATATAACACTTTTACAATTATTTTCTAACTATGCTCAATTAACGGTTACTGACGAAGATACTTTGAATTTTTATACAAATATATACTATTTCGTACATAAATATCGATATTAGTTTATACCATCTCAGAATATTACCGATGAAGACAGCCGTTCATAATCGCGGCCCTGGAGCATATAAATATAGTTTATAACTATATTTCGCACATCCGATAAATATAGCCATAACTAAAAAAAACAGAATTACCAGGAAAGCCTAAAAACTAAATAAATAAGTTATCTTACACCAAAATATTCTAGTTGAAAATGTGTTCATCATCATTCCCTTTCCGAACCTAATGGTGCATATGGCACTCCATTGGTACACTAATCGCAGCATATCTTGAATTTTTTTGTTTACATAAGGGAAGATAATCAGTCTTACGCTTCAGGTGCCAGTCCAGGAACTATTAAATATTTTAGTTTAAAAACAACTTTTCAAATCATTATTTAATGTTAACCGTGTCGGAAATCGAACCCGAAACCTCTTTCGTGGTAGGCAAACGCGCTGAACACTACACAACGAGGCCGACAAATGTATTCTCTTCATTTGAACTGTAGACGTTTCCATGAACTTTTTCGCACTTGCTTATTGAAGATGTTTATCTAGTCGCGTTAGTGAATAAGTTCAGTGGATTTTTTATTTTTTTATTAGACTATTAAACTCAGCCAAACCGTATTATCAGCGCTTTGATTTTTTAAAGTTTTGTATTTCTGAAACAACTCCGCGTGTGACGTCTCTTCCGAGGTTCTCTTCAGCTTATTCTCGATCATTTCTGCCCATTGGTCCATTCACGGCAAGCAAACCGGAAATCTTCCATAACTCTCTTATCATAGGTTGATTCATATAAACCAGTGACATCGTTCAAAGCAGTTAGTTTTTATTAAAGTTTTTTTTTCCGTACATTTTCAGGAAACTTTGCCGTACAATTTAATGCTCCAATTTTTACGGCACGCAAGAAAACATTTATTGTATCCAATTTCCCGCAGGGCTGAACTTCCTCATTGGCAATGCGAAAACAGCGCAGCTAATTAGGTGCATCTACTTCATTATAATGAGCATCCGATATTGTATTCGAAATTATTTAGACCCCATAGAAAATGGTTTAGCACCACTAAAGTATACAGCGCGGAGGCAGGCGGTGTGTGTGTTTGCACTAAGGTTTAATATTTACACGAGGCATTATGTTTGTTTAAGTGTTTTCATTATGGACATGTGAGCGCACACGTTCTGCGTACCCAGTACTCACCAACCGAGTACCACCACGTACATATTATTATACCTAATAATCAGTGGCGAATGGTGATTTTATTTACAGGTAAGCTATAAAAAAATATCATATATTTGTACCTACATAGGAGGTAAATAATATAATGTAAGAAGTATATGCTATAAATTGATATTTTTCTGTGATTCTGTGTGATACCACAACTCTCATCCATGAAATCAACTCAAACAATGTAACTTCGTGGTATATTATATTATATAGATATATTATCCATTACTTTACTATACTATTCATTAAAAAATAAATAAAAAATACCACTATGAATTGTACCTACATAGTAATATATACTATAAATTAATATTTTTCTGTGGTTCTGTGGTTGTGTGATACAACAACTCTCATCCATGAAATCAACTCAAACGATGTAACTTCGTGATATATTATATTGTATAGACATATTATCCATTACTTTGGTATATAATTCATTAAAAAATAAATAAAAAATACCACTATAAATTCAGTCGATATTAGGTATTCAATTGAAATGTCAACTGTCCGCATTGTTCTAGTAATTAATTGTGCTAAAAACGGCCGCGTAGAGCGCTATATGTTCTGCAATATGACGTATGAAAGTAATTATGTTCTTATGTCAAAAGTACCATCTCAAAGAAAAATAGTCTTTAAGAAACAATGTTTGAAATACTGTTTTCCAAATCAAGAATCTTCAAATAATTTGTGTACCTAATCTGCAAGTTTAATCTAGGAGAAAAAACCCGCACTGGGGTTAATACATTCAAAATATAGTATACTTATTTGTATGAAAAAAAACTGGAATAAACGCATAATTTCTTGGCTAACCGCAGGCGCTGGGCGCGCTATAATAAAATTTATATTTATATTAGGATAAAAATACAAATGGTGGAAATGATCAAAAATTAATGTGAATTATTTATTTGTTTTTCTGTAAATAAAGTTACAATAAAACATTATTATGGTTAGTCAAATATAATGGTAAGCTGCGCATAATCGCTTTTATACACGGTTCGCCCCTGCTAATAATCCACCTACACATAATCTACACGCGTCAGAGTCGATACTGCTCGCTACTCGCCACATCTAACTAATCAACTCGGGACGGATTCGTGATTGAGATATGTACGTGCAATAGTGATGCCCGTATTATGATACTGACCTAATCCAAACGAAATTATGGTCGCTGACGTAAAGAATATTGTGCTTTTCAATCCAATCGATGCAAGGTCAGCGACCTAAGCGGTAAAATAACCTAAACTTCTAGAAGAAGGTTCTGCACATTAGATTATGAAACACATTTACACGTGCAATGTGAAGGTGATGCTATATCACAAAGAAGCCGCATCATTGGTCAATCCTGAGGGTGTGAGAGCACTCGCCCCCTACTTAATAGCCCGTTTCTTTCACTCTTCAAAGACCGTGGTTAATAATCCCTTTGCGCGCGGTGATGTAACTTCGTGTTACCACAAGCCAAAGACGTTCTTTTTCTTCTTTCTTTTATTTCTCTTCTTTAGATATTTAATGTTTCGATATTTAAAAAAAACAAAGAGACATTTATTTTTATTTATTCATATTTTTTGTCTTACAAACTATAATTAATAATAAAAATAATTACACTTAACAATATACTTTTTTTAAAAAAATATTTTTAAATAATAAACTTAATAAACATAAATAATTAACTAAATGTTCAGTTCAGTATATACTGCCTTTTCCATAAATATACAGGATGTTCTTTAAACCCTGTCACATCCGAATTCCACGATAAAGTGTTTTTTTTTAAAAAAAGACTATCATACCAAACTAACCCAAAAAAACATATATATATTTTTATGTATCATCTTATCATCGCTACGATTTTTCTTAAGTTTTACATTTTGTGATTTGTCCTGATTGGTGGGTTGGCTTTCCGGAAACTAGAAATATTTCCCAACACTAGCATTGGTTGATTTAGAATAACTTGTGACTTGTGAAAGAAAAGATTTTTTATATCCAATTATCTGTAATAAACTTCCTCGTGGTGGCTGGATAAAGAGGCTGCTTCGAGAATAAGAACATCTTAAAAGTATCACGATGTTAAGTGGTCTTAGATTAAAACAATATTACGGTTTCTGATACAAGCGATGTTATGGTATCTAATCCAAAACATTATTGTACCTATCTAATTCTAATGATATAGTATTTAACTCAAACATTTCCAATATTTTCAACCATCTTCTAACTTTTATCTGAAAAATTCTATGTTTTTGTGGATTCTGATAGTATTTACATCCTGGAGAGATTTTAACATACGGCGACGTGTAAATTATTCCACCGTTAGGTGACAAACTATTGTAGATCTAATATATTAGCACTGCTTAGGAAAACATTTGCTTGCCATTTCCTATTGAGTCATTTACACACACCAAATATTGCAAGGATAGTGACACTAGATTTGTTACATTGACATGAATATTTAAAAAAATATATATATTTAAATAACATTAACTAAAAGAAGTGTAAAACTTTAGGCAATGGACGTCTCCCAGCAAAATAAATACAAAATATCGTCGCCGTTCAGGTTAAAGTCACTAACACTAAAAAAGTTAGTCTTGAGTTAAATATGCAATTCAAAGCGTAAAATTACGTAATTTAAGAGGCAAAAGTCACTAAGGTTACTTAGAAAAAAGTTGCGTAAATCTAAATTATTTGTTGTTTGTGAAAAACAGTGGTGTGCCTTTTAATAAAATCTTAACAAGTATCAATCACTAAAGGCAGATATAATTTATTGACAGAGTTTAGGCAGATTTTTGTATATCGCTAGCCCAAAGCAACGGTGAGATAAACCAGGAATTTCTGATTTTGAGATACACACGCAGATATGTCATTAATTTAAAAAAATTACCGTATTCATTATCTACTTCAAATAATTCGATTCAGCCAGACCCTTTGCAATCTTCAAAGTCCGAATATGTTCTTCCGAGATATCGCACTAATTATTATTATTATGGATAACTTATGTAGCGCCATTTTCGTATTATAATACATACCTCAAGGGCGCTTTACAGTGATTATATAGTTTTTTTTTTTTATTGAAGTTTTTAAATTTGTAATTGAATTAAAACAATTTATTTTGTTGACACATGCTACGGATTTATTCGGATTAAGAGAACAAGTGGGTTTTAAGTTTTTTCCGAAACATCACTTCACTTTTACAGCCTCGCACCTCTGCTGGGAGAGCATTCCATGCCATAGGCCCTGCGACCGCAAATGCGCGTTCACTAAATTTAGTGCGCTGTTTGCGTAGAGGTATAGTAACTTTTCCTCTCGCCGTAGACGTAGCTGATCTAAGCTTGTCAGTTAGTTCATCTGGAATGCATAGTTGCCTTAGATATTTCGGAGCAGAGTTGTGCAGTGACTTATACATAAGCCAACAGAGTTTGTATTCGACCCTCTGTGGAAAACGTAGCCAGTGTAGTTCCCGAAGTAGTGGAGTGATGTGACTAAACTTAGAGATTCCGAAAATAAGTCTCGCTGCAGCATTCAATACATATTATAGGCGAATTATTTTGTTCATTGGTAGACCTTCATTGGACTAGCGATATATTTGTATAGTAAAACAATAAACATTGAAAAACATATTTATTTGTAATATTTCCTACCCGATACTGACTCTTTTGGGTGGCAAATTTTAGCCACCTTGCCACACTAAAAATCTTACAGATATATGAAAACGCATCTCTAAGAAAAAGTAAGGAATGGAATATATAAAAAAAGACACGAAGTACTTGTGTTGTATACATAAAACTTCCAAAACACAAAATTCCGTTTTTTTCGTATTTTATTTAAGAAACCTACATATTTATAGCTAACAATCAGAAATATTGCATGAACTCAGAACCAAAAATAGGTTTCCAATATCCCATGTCGACCTTATCAGGAATCGAACCGGGACCTTGAGCATGGTAAGCGAACGCGCCGATCACTACACTACGAGACGGAATTATTTTTTTAATTTTATAATACGCCCAAGGGGCATTTACAAAAATAATGCTGGTAATTAATTACAAACATAGTATTTTTTTTAAATACGCAACAATAGGGTGTTTTTAAAGACATGTAGACCAAAAAATCACACTGCAATGCAAAATCAAAAGTAAAACTTTGCGTAATAAAAAAAAAAAAGAAAAATATGGATAGGTATAAAACATTATGAGTTCAGTATAAAAATATGCATTGAAAAAAAAAGGTATATAAAGTAAATAAGATGAATACTAGAATTAAAAAGCAAATTGAACATATTGTAAAAAAAATACAAAAAAATGGTATAAACAATGTTTTTTAAAAATAATTAATAAAAATTAAACTACACATACTTTCAGAAAGAGTATAAGATAATGCACATTAAAAACAGAGAAAAAAATATATTAAAATAATGCATAACTTAATTCAGCCACTCTCATTGATTGCAGATACATTGAGTTGCATTTGTTACTGCATCATTCATCGTGTGTGCTTTTTGCCTTTTTAATTACATATTTGTATGGTGCTTAAGACCGCTTACATTAGTGCCCAATTGAACATTATCCAGCCTAATGGCGCTGTTTACATACCGATGGATGCGAACTGCTGTTTCAATAAGCCATCATCCAGAAATGCAAAAGACGAAACAAAAGAATCGTCGAGACAATGCAAACATGCCGTGTTCAATATCCATTAAGAAGATATGTAGTCTTCATACGCAAACATCAGAGCTGCATCTAAACGTGGGTGAACCAGATATTTTTTTGAAAATAAATATTTGAGTCCGCAATACATATCGCAAATAGTCACCACTCAAAATATCTCATTTCTAGTTAAGTAAAAAGAATAAATTATTGAATGTCAAATCGGAAATCATAACAATGTTTGAGTATGTCCAAATGCTTGCAGACTGGCTGAATTTCCTCCCTAGGGAGTTATTCATATTTAAACTTATTTCAAAAGAGAGAGAAAACATTTTTAAGGCATTTACAGGGCTTATGACCTGTCATTGGCTGGTTTAAGTGGCCACTTTACACACTGTGTAACATTCACCATTCTGCCCATGTTCAAACATCCACATTTCCTCAACTCTTCCATCTGTTAACTTTTGTGACGTATAAGAGCTCATAAGCCCTGTAAATGACTAGACTTCCTTTGACTCCCTTCTCTCAAAAACGTTTTCCCTCTCGGTTGAAATATAGGATAGGGAGGAAATCCAGCCAGTCTGCAAACTCTCTGTTGAAATAAATTTAAAAAGGGAAATCATAAATTTCATATTTTGAATTTGAATCACGAAAGAAAAATGGTATCAGAAATATGGGTACTTCCCTTCATCAGAAATAAATTTTCTGTATCGGCTCGTTTTGCTTAAAAAAAACATTATTAACATATTTTGTACTCGTATACCGTACCTCCGAAGACGTCAAAGATTTTGAAAGGACCTATAAAATAGAATTTATCAACAAAAAAAACATCGATATTGACACGTTAATTGTGGATATCTATAATGTGTAAAAAACATCGCTCAAGTGTCAAAATCCAGGGAGAAAATACAGAAATACGTTCGTATGAAGAAAAGTCAGACCACGCATCCTCTTAATGTTCAGTTCATACCTACATATTCATAATATATGTATGCGAGTTTATTTTATGCGAGTCACGCAGGTTTTAAAACACATACATAAATTAACGCGGTTTCCTGTCTATAGGTTAGCTCAGGTATTTAACACGAATTGGATTATGTACATTCACGCATATTATTACTACACACACACACACGTGCAAAGTTCATAATACCTGTAAATATCATTTGTATATCAATGTAATAACATAGGTACTTAATTATGGGTATTCTGACACAAATATACAAAGGAACGTGTCTATAATGACACAGAAATATGCACGTGCATATCTTTACTATATACCTATAGTAGCGTATTTGTGAATTACAATCACGAAATTGAATAAGTACGAAATAACTCTTCGCTACTGATTAAAAAATACGCGTGGAATGAAAAAAATATTCATTATAAATCTTAATATTTAAATCAAATATTGATTTAAGTCAGTTAATTAGTTTAAACAAAATTTCGGGCAATTGTTTTTGAAATTTATAAAACAAATTAAATTAGTAGATTCAAATAAGTGTTAGATTGAAAGGTTAAGATTATAATACTGAGTTCTACAAAATAAACACCAAAAAAGTAAATTTCCAAAAAAATATGTATATATTATATTCGTACTAAACATTATTAAATGTCATTTAAATTGTTTCAAATCACGTCTTAAAAAACTTTTACAAGTCTAAAGCAACAGTGAGATAAACCCGAAATTTCGATTTTGAGATACACATTCAGATATGTTAATAAATTTAATTATTAATGTTTTCAAATGAAAAAATATTAATTTTAGATAGTAAACCTATGTGAAAATGTGCTGTTCATAATCTACTTCAAAAAAATTGATTCAGTCACTTCAGATTCAGCACTTTGTTCACCTCAAAGTCAGAATATGTTCGTCAGAGATACTCACTGTTGCTTAGCGCAAGGGATGTCTTTCTTAAACTCTCCTCACTTCCTTTCTTTTTTTTCCAATTTTCCTATTAATGACTACTATCGATAATAATTCATTTATATACACAGATCGCTAGTTCTATGTAGAATCAATTTGAATTGGTTTTTTTTCACATATACTTATACATACGCAAATGACAAAAAAAAATTGGATTTTTTTTATTTTAACTAGCGATAATCGAACCTGCGACGCGAATTGAGTTGGAACGAAATAGGATTTTGATTTATCGGACATTGGGTTTAAAAACCGCAACACTGCATCGGGTCCCGTATAAGTTTCTACTTTATATTAATGCCGCTTCGTCACAATCGCACGTATTCCTGAAAGGCTGCGAATCATTGCACCTCACTAAAACCCTTAACCGCAGACCTGAGTTATGATAATTGATGTTCTTGAACAATTCTCAATACACTGTGGTTTTGTGACCTCTGTTAAAGTCTAAATAAGAACACGTCGGAGATCAGATTCTCGATAAGTTATAAAGGATACGTCACGAATTACGAGAGGCGCGTCATAAAAATTGGAATATAAAGAACGGTCAAAAACAAAATAAGAATGAAAAAAATCACCATCGTCATTCAACCATTTCTGTCCACTGCTGATCATGTTTTGCGCTTTCTGCATCCATTCACCGGTAGTTCTCTCAATATCATCTGACCATCGTGTGGGGGGTATCCCTCTATTTATATTGTCTTGGCTAGCTTTTAGTCTATCTTTATATTTCTATTTTCTATTTTCTTTTATTTAGGAAACATACAGTACAGTTACAAAGTTTAATATTTATTGGTCTTTTAGTCTGGCAACATGTCCCGCAAATGACCATTTAAGCTTAGCCACCCTTTTAACTACGCCAGTTACTCTCGACCTTCTTCTTATACCGGTGTTTCTTATCCGGTCTGAGAGTTTTATAAGTAGCATGGCTCTTTCATGTTTTCTCTGTGCTACACGGGGCTTCCTTACATTCGATGAGTGCAGGTGTTTCTGCTCCGTAAGTCAATACTGGAAGTGCACATTGGGCATACATTCTGCGTTGAAGACTTTGAGGAATGTTGCTGTCGAAGAACTTCTTCAGATTGCCTTACGCCGCCCCCGCAAGACCGATTATCCTCTGAAGCTCAGCGGTTTGGTTATCTCTGAAGAGTAAAATGTTGTGGCCGAGATACTTATGTAAGGTTGCGATGGACAGGACACGTGGAAATAATTTCAATCGTTATCGAAGCAACATAAATTTAAATTTTTCAATACTATACTCCTGGTATATTAATATTAATTATAAAAAATGACGGAATATTAATTTTTTTAATGTTTTGAATCGGGTGTAGCGTTTCATTATCCACGAACCATCATCTTTTTATTTGAATCCTGTAATTTTGTATGCATCAGCAAACGTCTGCATCTCCTGCTCCATTCTTATGGAACAATGTTGATTTAATGCTGTCCTAAAATAAGTTCTACTACTCTTGCGAATGTAATACTCTGTATATGTGGGCTATAAATAAATAAAGATAAAAATTGTATAGCTTGTAGTATTTTGCGGTAGATAATACTAACATTTTTTGCATGTTGTGGCGTGCCGCTTTTAAGCTTGGTGGTTTTTTGTATCTCAGAAATTGCATGGCGAATGGGTATATTTTCTGGTGAGCGTTCTGCTGCGGCTATACGAACCGAGATATAGATAGACACGCTGCTATAATAATATATTGTATCACGAAGCATGAGTAATTGGCGCAATAGTCAATCGATTGGCGTGGAGGAAACCTATTGTTCGGTTCAAGAAAACAGGAAAGCGTTAATGAACAACTATTTAAGTAATGGCTTGTTTTTATACCCGTAACAATGCACGATCAAACCGCGAAAAGCGAAGCAAAAGAGTATTTCCTTTTCCTACACCTACATACGGAAAATGGCCGATAGCTTTTTTGTAAGGCTCATAGGTGATCTATATCAAGGCCTTTTCTATATCTACGAATACAGGCCAGGGGTGCTATTCTGATCCACTCTCGCGGTAAATACACGAGATAATACAGCCGCGAGAGCGTTTGGAATACCAGCCCTGAGGTCGCTATTTTTTGTATTCATCTGCTAGCCACATATAGCCAACGTGGTAAGTATTTAAGAAATCTTGGTAAGTTATGGATGTTAATGCATGAACATAATAAACTGTGGATGTTACACATAAAACTCGCATAAGCCTTGCAGGTGACTAGTGGACTAAATTATTCAACAATGTTTTCAGTTTGTCCAAATTTTTGTAAACAAGGACTGGATTCAACCCCCTAGGGAGCTGTTAATATTAACACATTACAACAGAGATGAAGAACTTTTAAGAGACGGGAATATACATTTTGTTCATTGTCTCTGTTTATTAAGTCTTCTTTGTGAATTCTCACATGTAAAAATATTTTAAAAAAAGTGTATTGTTAAGCGTCCTCGGTACGGGTAACAGTGAGGTCACATTATTTTTATTATTAATCATAGTGTATAATGGAAAAAAAAAAGAATAAATAAATAGAAGTCTAGGCATCCACGGGGCTTATGACATGCCATTGGCTGGCTTAAGTGGACACTTTACACACTGTGTAACATTCACCATTCTGCCTATATTTGAACATCTATATTCCTTCGGTTCTTCCATCTGTTGACGTTTGTGAAGTTAAAGAGCTGGAACCTTTATTGTTGGGGGAGAAATTTGTATGATTGATTTATTTCACCTACATGCTAGGCAACGTCTAGAGTGTGTAAAGTGACTACTGAAACCAGCTAATGACAGGTCATAAGCCCTGGGGATGCCTAGGCTTCTATATTCACTTCTCTAAAAAGTTCTTCATCTCTGTTAAAACATATTAAGACTAAATTATTCTTCTTCTACCTATGTGGTCTGTTCTCCAGCTAGTTGCAGGTTCTCAGCTGTCGTTCCATCTTTTGGGAGGTCTTCCCCGAGGACGAGTCCCGAGAGGCTGATTATTGAATGTAGTGTAATGTACGGGTGTATGGTGGTGTCCATAATTTGGTCATGACGTAACCAATCCCTTCTTTGCTGTCTACTCCAGCTTACTAGTTTCTCAGCCTAACATGTATCTCTTATTCTGGTGTTTTGTCTGCTATCATCCTCAGCGTCTTCATCTCAAAAGTTCTTAATACTTGTTTGATCTCGACTGTCTTCCCTTAATTCTAGTTTGAATTCCCTTTTCGAAAAGGTTTCTCATATTACCGATGTCGGTCATAAATCTAACAATATTTTTTACGAATTAGTTCCGTTATCGTGTGTTTTTTCATTTATAATAAATTGAAGTTATTAAATTACTAATTAATTACCCACACAAAAGCAATTATTGCGTCTACACGATCTCGTGAGCCTTTAATTACTTGGACCACGAGAATATCAACTTTCGATCGAGAGGAGTTTATTTCCAGCATGATCCAAGAAAAAATAGATTACAGAAAAATATATATAAATCACAATTATTTTAAAACGAGCATGACCCTCCGTTAGACACAATATTACTATTTTTTATAAACAAAAAAAACTGTGAAATTAAACATGTAATATATTTAGTTTATAAAAGTAAAATTCCGATGTATACAAACTTGGTTCTGCGCGTCTTCTGGTATATTATAATTCTATGTACGTCAATGATTTTATATTTATGTATGACAAGCGGACCCGACAGACGTTGTCCTGCCCGTCTGCCATTAGCTTACAAAAAGACTTTTCATTGATGAAGGTACCTAGGTACTTGTTAATGGTTGAATTCCAAAACAAAAAATAATTAATTTTCAAATATAGAATTCTATTTGCACATGTCAAACTCGGCTCTTCTCTCCAACAGCGATGCACATTATTCATGAATGCGGTTTTTAAAAAACGTATTGAATGTCAGCTAATATTATTTTAGTATTACCAAAAATCCAGTAAAAATAAATAAGTGGGAAGAAATAATAAGGAAAGAAGCAGATTAGAATCCATAAAAAGTGAATGTTGTTTGTAAACACAAAAAAACAACAGTCTTTAATTTTGTTTGTATATTATGCATTCTTCTCGAATACAGCCCTGGTAGGTCGATGAAAAAATATTTAAGCGTCTAACTTTTTTTTTACAGATTCGATTGAAAATTTATTTACGAACACGCGCAACGCAAAGATCTACATTTCGCTGAAAACCGTACATAAATCGGTTAAGCCGTTTAGAAGGAGTTTAGTGACATCACACGTACAGAAGAATTATATATATCAAGATATTTTCGTTGAATCTTCAAATCCGTTACTGTTCGCCCCGCTGCGCGTTGCGCGTTGCGTTGGCCCCGCGTAGATATTTTTGTAACGCGTCGTTAAAAGCAATGCACCCATAAAGCCACTATTATACGATCGAGATAATAAAATTGCAATCATGTCCGCCCGAAGTGCAGCATAAAACAGAACTCGCTTTTAACAGCGCATTACCTAAAAGAACATAACAGTTGTTCACTTAAAAGCAAAACGGGAATCGTTAAAAAATTATCCATAGTGGGTCGAGATAAATTCATTTAGTCATGCTTCGCGATTTTATTGAGATTTTTTTTTGATTTACCCAAATATTTCAATTTCGAGGGCCATTGTCGACGAGTTGTAAATATAACTCATTATTGGAATTTACAGATATTTGTACCAAATCATGTTTTTATTTCAGAATTTAATGACAAAGGAAGCAATCACGTTCAAACAAATCACTATGATCTTTCTATCAGAAAACATGTTCTCCCTTCTAAAGATATTTTCTTTGAAGAAGAAATTTAATAAATCCATGGCAAATGTTCAAAGCGAAGAAATTATTTGAAAAAAATATTGGAGGGTTTGCGCAAGAAAATATATGCCAAAAGGTAAGTGTGGTATTTAGGTAAGAAACATATTGGTACTGAATAGATTAATATTGAATTAAATATTTATTCTACTGAGGTTCCCTGTGAAGGATATTGAATTTTTGCGGTGAACGCAAAATAAAAGCTTTGAGGAATTTATTTAAGTCCTTTATATAAAAATTCGGCAAGAATTTCTTCAACCCTTTCGCTAATACATTCAAAGCATGTATTGATGAAAGCAATGATTCGGTAGATAAGGAAATACTTTTTAATGAGACATTTTTCCTTGCTTTATATACTATAAACGAGCCTTATATTTATTGTATAAGGTGTTCCTTATAACTGCTTTAACTATTTTGTGAGAATATGGCAAAATAGTCGGCTGTGGCCTTGTTAAGAGGAATGCGGTCTGACTATTCTTCACACAAACGTATTCTCGTATTTTTTCCCTAGATTATGGCACTAGAGCAGTGATTTTTCAACACACTTTAGATATCTTTATCATTGGCGTGTCTCTATCGTTTTGCCTTGTTGATAAATTGTTTCTCAGGTGAGCTAGGACCACCCAAAAAGCGCACAAATTTATCTAACGTACGGTATATACAGGTGTTCTTTAAACCCTGCCACATCCGAAACCATGATGATCAGTATGGGCAAGAAGACATATTAGCATATTTAAAAAATATTTAGAACAAAGAAAAGTTTTAAAAATAAAATATTTAAAAAAAAAAACAAATGGTTGCTTACTTCTGCAGGGGAGAAGTGAGGGGAGCGCGGCGCAGTATCAGACTCTCCCCTCCCTGCTCCTCGTTTCTCCCCTGCAGAAGTAAGCAACCATTTGCTTTTTTAAATATTTTATTTTTCAAAATTTTATTCTTTCTAAAAAAATATTTTAATGTGCCAATATGTCTTCTTGCTCATACTGATCATCGTGGTTTCAGATGTGACAGGGTTTAGTGAACACCCTGTATAAGAAATAATTTTAAAAAAACAGACAAGGTACCGATAAATAAAATTTCATTCTGATACACTTTCGAAAAAAAGCTTTTTAGTATGAGCGAAATCGATAGGAAGACCCTCCGTCTTTAAAACGGTTTTCAGGTACTTATGTATGTATGTGGAGGGAGTGATTTCACAGCTACAGACGGTGCTAAAGGAATAATAATAGTATATTATTAATAGTAATCATAAGATTTGTAATTTTCATAATGTTTACGACAAATTCCACGGACGAAATAGTTTTAGTCTATGATTTATGACACGAGCAATTAAATATGATTGTTGTTATTCAAGAGCAGAACGTTGACTTTTAACAATGTATTCTTATTTTGGATTTACGGCCGATATATTTACAAAAAAAATCAACAAAAAACAAAATAGCTGGAATCAACATAACCAACTCTCTAGACGGTAAAAACTGCCTCTTTTCAACAAAAGAACAATTCACCCAACCTACCGCAGTCGGACAAAAGAACATTAAGAAAAGGCAAACGAAACATCCCCAGAGATATAAAATCAGCAAGGGTAGAATGTAGGTAAGCGATGATGGAATGATTAGCATTAGAATTGTGAATTAAATTAAATTTAAAATAGCAATAGCAACAAAAAATACCCGTGTAAATCCTAGATAAATATGTACTTTCTTTTAATGAAATGCTAGGCATTGGTAATAATAAAATATCATTACAATTGTTAATATAGCATACTTCAAAATCGATCTACTCTACTTTATTACCCTATCTTCAACCTTCTTACAATATTATTTTATTATTTTCTTGTATTTTTTCCTTAGTAACATGCAGGCGCGAATCGTCGAAAAAAAAATGTTATTTATTATAAATTATCTTTATCACCATCATCATTCACTTTCCGCACTGGATTGGTACACCAATCGTAGCATAACTCGATCAATTTTGTTACATGAAGCTTCAGGTACCAGTCCAGGGATTATGAAATATTCTAGTGTGAAAACACACTTTTAAATATTTTTTCATATCAACCATGTCGGGAATCGAACCCAAGACCTCTTGCATGGTAGGCAAACGCGCTAACCATTACACCACGAGGCCGACTTTAGGCAGAAATTATCTTCACCGTTTATATATTCGTCCAAAAGTAAATATAAAGCGCGCCCAGCGCCCAGCCCATTCCCAGTTAATGAAGAAACTAGCAGATTCTTCATAAAAATATGTATGTATTGTATTTATATTCCTAAAACCCAGTTGCTGTTATTTTTTTCTTAAGTAAGCTTGCAGATTAAAGATAATTTTTGAAGATTGCCTATTTAAAAAATAATATTTCAAAGAAGATTTCCTGAGGCCTATATTTATTTAATTTTATACAGTTGACATAGAACACGTGGCGCTCGACGCGCCCCTTTTTGGCATTATTAATTTCTAGGAGTCTGCACATACATTGGTGTCGACATTTCAATCAAAATGAAAATAATGTTTATTGAATCTCACTGTAGTATTTTCAAATACACTTTTGTACAATTGTTGTATCAAAATAATAGTAATTAAAGTAATAATAATTGCTGTTTGAGCTGATTTGATAGGGTAATAATCTCTCGGTGTCATCAGCTGAAGTAGAAAAATGATGCTCACAAAACCACAGAAAAAATAGCCATTTATAATTATGTTACTTATATGCACCTTTATGTATGTAGGTACAAATTTATAAATATTTTCTTGTAAGAAGAAAAATCACCGCTCGCTACTTAACTGGTAACATGTAAACAATTTCAACTACCCATTCTACACTTTTTTATTCATGTTATTTCTATTGTTTTTCCTATCAATTTTTTTTTTTAAATAAGAGTATTAATGTTCCATTTAAAAAAAAATATCAACAAAATACATAGTGGGCCTTATTTATAAACCTGGTATGAAGTTACGTGTAGGCATAGTGGTAAAATAAGGATGGGAATACCATCCTTATTCTACCAATGTAAAAAGGATGGTATTTTTATCCGTATTCTACCACTTTACCTAGGCGTAACCTTTTGCCAAGATTATGAGTAAGGCTCACTAGGATTCAGTATTTTAAATAGCAACTTTTGAGTAAATGGGTCGCAACTTAGAAATGAGAATAATGTCACTGTTTTTAATCTGTTCTGATTATATTATAGTTCTAACAGGTCTAATAACTAATTTACACGTTGCGATTGTATTAGACACTATTAGATGCTCTTAATATTTAACCTTTATTTTGCAGGAGACATAACTGCGACTAATTTTGTTTGTAAACTTTACTACCTAATTTATGATTAACTTGTCTCTTAAAATGATCTTTTGGCGTTTAATGTATATAAAATATCAGGACGTAAGTGGGTATTACACAGTACACATGATTAAATTAAAATAAATTCCAATAATTACATTTTTCACAATACATATTGCAATTGAAAGTATTTCCTCCACATGCCCAAAACCGTTTTAAAGACTGTGGGTCTTCCTATCGGTTTCGCTCATGCAAAAAAGCAATGGTTTTTTTATGAATAAACGAGTTACTAGATTGAAATTTTCAAACGATTTTAATTCAATTTAACTTTACTACTTACACTGCCTTTTTTAATGTTACTTGTGCTATATATATGCGAAGGGCCTTCGTCGGATATTGTTATTAATCCTTATGACCATATTGTAAACTCTAATTGTAGCAAAAACAGTATCCATTAAAGTAATGTCATAAATATATTATACATTTCGTTAAATACATGTTTTCTTCTATTTAACTATTTCTTTTTTATTTTACATTTTAGGTCTAAATTTTATTACGTACTTTTAGTTTCAATTTTAAAGCAGATAAAAATTTAAATTTTTGTTATTTTTTTTGCTGTTTTGTTGTTGTTTATGAGCAGCTACTATTTATTTTCTAAAGTTACAAAATCGTAATGCACATGTTCATTGTTTAGTTAAATTGTATTTTCCGCTCCTTTATAATAAAAAAAAATATTTTAACCCATTTAATCTGGTTTTGTTGAGTCTTTTTTCTTCTTATTACTATTTTTATTTTTTAAAGCATTTAAATCAAAATATAATATGTAAAATATAATGTCTGTACTCTTTTATTTTAATCTTAATTAACACCATTATGTCTGAGCACTCGATAACAAACTGTTATTTAATAGTTTATCGGGAAAAATATGTTTTTATACTTTAATATTGCAATAACATGTGTATTTTATTGAATAAAGACTCTATAATAATAAATGTTTATTAGCAACTAATTGAAATTATAAGTGTCTGGAATAAAACGTTTTAACACGAAATTTTAAGCAGCCTTAGATTAATTAATTTATAAAAGATAATGGTATTAACCGTATTGACGTTTCGAATCCTGAAAATAAAAACGGGAGATAATACTTAAAAAATCCTAGATAATTAAATGAAACTTTGATATTCACAGAGAAAAAAAAACGTGATGGAAAAAACGACATCTGCGCGTCATCCAGTCCGCACGGTGTCCGTTTGAGATCCCATAATCCCTTCCAATGACTAAAATCCCAGGAAATTGTTATATAAATTCTCAGGGCCAATTTATTCGTAGCGCTCTATAGAAAAAACCACCCTTGAGGGGGAGCAAATGAAAATATACGACCCTTAAAATTCGACAGGGAGTCTCCCCCTATATCCGCAACACAAACTCTCAACCTTTTGTTAACAGATACGTACAATATATTATTTAACTTAATTTGCTGGAAGGGATGTGAAAAAAAGAAAAATCTTCTTTCAGGTATCCTCGCTCGGTACATCTAGTTATATCAGGTAAATTACCTCGCAGTTTTATGAAGGTTCTTATCATTACTGAAGGGCGTTCACAACCTCTAAGGTAAAGACATAATACAGAAATAAATTTACACGATTACTGTGTTATTCTGCTGATAAATACAAATAACCGAATCTATAAAATTATTGTACGGTAAACATTTAATAAGCTTGTTGTCTTTCTTGCAATGCACGAAAATATACATAATAATAAAAATATACTATCCATAAGTACATTCAAAATTATTTTAACTTTAATTAGTCCATCGGCACCGCTAGGAACTAGAAAAATAAAAAAAATAGAAGGAAATTACATTTACTAATCACATTTTTCAGGCGTTGCCTAGTGTGTAGGTGAAATAATTCAATCAGATGAATTTCACAGGCATAACCAAAGGTTTCGCTCTTCGACTTCACAAACATCTACATATGAAAGAATTGAAGGAATATAGATGTTCAAATATGGGCAGAATGGTGAGTGTTACACAGTGCGTAGAGTGGCAAGTCATAAGCCCTGTAGATGCCTAGACTTATATATTACCTTTTCTAACATGTTCTTCATCTCTGTTGTAATACGTTAATATTAACAGCTCCCTGAGGAGTTGAAACCAATCCCTGTCTACAAAAATTTGGACAAACTCAAAATATTGTTTCTAAATTATAAAATAAATTACTAAAAAATGGAAGAATTTTCAATGCATATTATATAATATTATTAAGAATGTTAATCATTTTTTTTACAGTAAGTACACAGTGATTTTAACGTTTTGAAAATGTAATGAATAAATTATTATCATGGTGATTCATCTCTTCGTAAAACAATGTTCAATGACGGCAGACATCAGTCGTTTATTACTGTTTAAAACGAATAATCTAAAAATAAGCGAAAACAAGGATTTGCAATGCAGTTTACACTGATTTGCTCACCCTTTGCTCTATACAATAATTACTACAGCATGTCGTTCAATACAGCGCCTAGCAACAACGACTAACAACCCTTATGTGGAGGGAGAGCTCTAATCAAGCAAAGCGAACCCCAAATGTCAACAGAAATTCTCGCTATGTTTAATCTTAGTCCGAGCCGGTGCCACCGATTTTTTCGGTCCATTTTAATCCATTTCCACCCTACACAGTGTAAAATTTATCGTGTCCCTTTTCACCCCATTTTTTTTAGCGCGGGCAACCCCATTAAGGGAATTGCCGGGGGTAGGGGGACGATTATTTATTTATCTGGCAACATTTCTGTGAATCGAGATGCTGGATGTATTTTTAAATTTAAACAACTTCGACAAATAAAAATTTAATGAGTCTTTCACGAGCGGGTTGAATGTTGATTATTCTGTAATCGCTTTAAATCAGATTTTGCCACGATAACGTGATTTGCGTTTGGATCAAAACGGAATAATAGCCCGCTATCAATTTTATTGAAAACAATAGCAATTCGGAGGGGAATTCAAGCGTTAGGTAATAATTTAAAATCCGAAGTACAATTAAGAGATGCAGTGAAATGAAAAAAATAAGCTATCTTTAGATTATCTTAAATTTGTAGTAAATAAGACGAGGACTGTGACACGGTACGAATTCGATATAGCTTATGCTTTATTTCTATATTTTTACTATTTTCTCAAACTTCGGACCTCTGATCCTTAGTCCGCGACATTACCAAAGGACCACAAATACACTAAACAATAATTATTTGGAAGAATATTTTTTTACCATAGCTGTCCTGAGGTTATTAGTGTCAACGTGACATTTCTCTTTTAAAAGTATTATTGCATTGACATTCTTACATGTGCTCCCTTTTTATAGAATATGTTTTGACACAAAGTATGCATTACGTCAAAACATTATTTATATTATTTTGCTTTAAATTTTGAATTTTTCTGTTTTTCTTTCTGCTCGTATTTTTTTGTTTTTTACTCAATTAATGTGAAATAGTACATTTCTCTTCAATTTAAATATGTGTGTTTTATCATTGAGTAGGATTTTTTAATATTCACGATCATTGCTTATTATGGCGAAGTCACCCTGGGTTACGGTATTTAAAAAAAGTATTTTAAAAGAAAAAATGCATATCTAAGAAAATATCATTGAAAGACATAAAATAAATCAAATTTACTACTTTAAATTGAACACTTAGTCTAGGTTTAGATATTTTTTATTCGATATTTTGAAGGTTCCAGATTTATCCCTTTACAAAAATCAACAGGTTCAAGAATCGAAAAAACACGTGCATTTAAAAATAGGCAGAATGGAAAATGTAACAGTGTAAAAGGATCACTTAAACAGCAAACAACTTCCACATTTCATTTTCTTTAAATACTTTTTTGTACCTTTTGGCAAACTTAATTATCAAATAATATTATTTATTTGACAAGCCTCTAGAAGCGGAAGTGTGGCACCCTAGAGGTTCTCCTGAGCTACAAACCCACGTGGGAGGCACATGAAAGCCTGCACGTGTCATGCCACTTCCGGTCACGTGACTAGCAGAGAGGGTAGGCACGCACGAAAGGGGTTAATAATTATTTATACGCGAAGACAAACAAACATAATGCTCAGTCAAATTGGGGGAGGTTTGATTTCACAGAAACTGGCAATTTTAAAAGACATATAAATATTGGAAAGTAAAATATTGTACGAAATTTGGCTTATTATAGGAATAAGATTCGAACAACGAAAAAATAATTAAACACTGAATAGCGTAGAATCCTTCACGGAGCATGTTTTTCTAGTGAGAAGGGCTCTGAAATCAACTTTGTATATAATATTTCATAAATGTTTTTTTAAAGGAATATTTTGCTAAGCCTCTTTTTAGGGGCTTATCAACAGGTGGAAAAGAGAGGAAAGGAAGGAAGTTATGAAAACTCCACAACATCCACACCAGTTTTTTTTCTCCGTACAACTGGTGGGAATCGAACTCGCTACGCCAGATTCACAGTTTGCCCTCTCGTGGAGGATTAAAACGCGATCCAGTGATCACTATCAATGTGGAAGATCAGTGTTACTGGCAATTTAATGTGAAAAATGTTTTCTTACGCGCGGTAAAACTTAGAGCAATAAGTTATACGGCGAAGTTTCTTGATGTATGATAAAATTAATGATATTTACAAAACGATTGTAATAAAAACGAACATCTTCGAACGACGTCACTAGTTCTTCCGAATCAACCGATGATAATGATGTGATAAGATTTCCGGTTTACGGAAACCTAATTCACCAATCGGCAGAACATTGTTCTTGCTCTAACTATAATGCTTTTTGTTCATCTATTGATATATTTTACATGCCCCTTAATTTATCTAAAAATAAATTAACTCATTAATTCTGGCTGCGATACGATTCCACTTGCTAATTAATGATGCTCACACTTATACACATCTGAACACTTACTCCCACACAAACACACCTCTACACTTACTCTCATACAAATACACATTAACACACCCTTTTATTGTACCACAATTTAATATGTATGATTTTTTTTTAGAAACCTCGCTGGTCTATCTTTAAACCGTATCTTTTTTATGCTATTATATCATTGTCGACTGTTTGTTTCTGTAAAATAAATCAATACTGAAGATAACTTGTGACATCACACGCGGAGTAATTTAAAAATCATTGAACTTTAAAAAATCATAGCGCTGATAATACGATAAAAAAATAGTTTTATTTGATAGTCTATTAACAAATAAAATAAAAATAAAAAACCACTGAACTTCCTAGCGTGGCAACACCGATCCGACGCTCCAACGCAACTCGAAACGATCGCGACATTATCTACAGACTGACCTTCCTGACCCTGACCACACAGCCCGGTTCCAGTGCATAAAAGTTATAAGTATAAAAAATAAAAAAACTTATTTAAAAATAATTAAGAAAACAATTGTTATAAAACCCAAACGCCAGAACAAGCGTGGGCTACCAACATAAAAATGATATAGTTTTGTAAAGAATATATATTTGGCTAGATGCATGCAAAAAATAGGGCAGATTGGTTAAGATAATAACGAGATATGATTATTTTCCTTCGTGTACCTGAGGAATAACGCTGGTACTGAGGGGTTAATTCAACAGTGTTCTTGTGTATCCATTCCAAAATAAATATTTTGAAACATAATCCAAATTTATCTTATGGGCCTGCCACACACTCGACGAGTGGCGTGGGAAGTAGCGAGGAAAGGAGACAGAGACGTAGTGTGGCAACATTACTCGCCATGCCGCACGTCATGCTCCTCGTCGTGCCCACCGCTCCCTATTTTCACGGTTTTTGAGCGCGAGTCAAAGGACCGGCAGTATGAGCGCGAGTGTCTGGCCATATAATCACGCGGTCGCAGTACGCATCGAGCGCTCACAAAAGACGTGCGCGTCATTTTTTAATGATGTATATTGCTTTGTATGACATTGATATAATTAGCTATACTAAAAATGCATAGCGCGCACGCTGCCACAGTTTCATCGTCCATTGTATAGAAAGATAAATGACAAGTGCGGAGCGTCGCGATCAATTGCGCGAGTAGAGCAGTGTGTGGGCGGTGAGGGCAACATCGGGCGAGAGGGCGGCAGCGCGAGGAGCAAAGGGAGGAGCAGCGCAAGGAGCATAGTGTGGCGGGGCCATAACTGGGTACCAGGATGATTTTAAACGCATCATATTATCTCTGCTACTCCAAATAATCGGCTTTGACCGAAATCCACATTGAAACGGGGCATAAGTTTTCCATCGAGCCGATAATCTTAGGGATAGGGTTACCAAAAAGTCCCTAACTCGATTGGTAAAGAAGCGATCAAGATCAACAAACATCCGGACAATATAAACAGAGTGCATGTCGGTCGCGTGATGCACTGGTTATTGCGTTTCTCTGTTACTTTCAATATTCCTGCATTGAAATATTATGTACATTAATATTTCATTGAATTTAGCGGTTTCGTTTAGCTCGCATTAGTTAATGGTAATCACATTTCATCACGATTGCATCTAAAATTGTTAGTGCGAATTATTCCATAACCGGAGTTTATCTGCATCCCGTTTGTGTAACATGTATAACAAAGTCATGTCGAAATGCAAACATAAACATTGATAAGACTTTATGTATTCAAAATATTAGCTCTGCAAACATTGCCGACTACTATCTTTTAAAAGTTAAGCGTGGGATGTAAACATGTCGGGACTTCTATTTAAACAATAGTTAATGTGTTTAATAATTAAATACAGAGAATAAAATGAAATAAATTGACAGGCGCCGCGCCGTGACGCAGTTGGTTCACTGTGTACCTATGCACTGATTTTTAAAAACTGACTCGGGATTACCAATTAATATGGCTTGTCGGTAAAGATCCTTTACATGAAAACATTTGATAATACTACATAGTTGTTTAATAACAATTATGGCTAACTTAAATATAAGGGACGAAAAAAAAATTACATATAATTTATGTTTTCAAATAATATTTAGAAAAATGAAAAAAAAGCAAAAAAAAAGGTTATGATATCGCAATTATAAAATAAATACAAAACCGGAATACCAAAATTTAAAACAGAAGTGTTTTAAACAGAAGATTTAACACACAAAGTAACAAAAGCAAAATAAGAGAGTGGCTACTCGATCAAAAGTTTATATATGAATAGTTATTAAACTATCCAAAAAAAAAACCTTTTTTTGTATTTATAAAACTGATCTTTCCGGCTGTTAATTATGTATATCTGTAAATTCATTGATTTTATAAATTTTATATGTAAGTAACAATTAAAATCTCCAACAACAAGCCAAAGCAAGGCGCTTGGTGAGATTTTCGTTATTGTAGCAAAAAAAAAAATACTAATGTAAATAAAAAATAACTTAAGGTTACGCATCTATTCCTCAAATAACATCATGATGGTTGCCGAAACGTCGGTAAACAGTACGAAGGACACACGGCATAGTAATAAAGAAAACCTTATTGTGCATATCAAATACATAAACGCTTAAATATGAAAACGATAACTTACCGGATGCCTTGCAGCGGCCACTGCTGCAGCGGCCGCCGCAGCATTCATGGCACCAGCGCTCGGATACATGGCTCCGACGAGGATCTGGTCTCCAGAGACGCCTACCCGACCCTGCTATCCCGCATGGGCTAAGCGACTCAGGCCCGCGGCACTTCGCACAACTCCGACGCCACTTTGCCAAAACAACGACAAAAAAAACCTAAAATCTACAACAGAATGGAGTCTCGATTACCGAGATCGACTATTTGATTACACTTTCACTGATATTCACTTCACAATTAGCATTTTGCACACTTTTCACTTCACAGTCGTAATCCTCGCACTAATTAATCCTGGAAAGTTGCATTCGGTAGCTCGGAGAAAAGGCTTCCTTTACTAATGAATGGTGACTTCGATTCGCTGCGATAAGTCTTAGCCTTATCTGGTGACGTCATAAATGTCTTCTGCAAATAAAAAAAATGACGTCAGTATAAAATATATAAATATGATAAGAAAGTATTGATTATGCTCATCATCACTGGCGGCTCCTGACCGAAAACATTGGCAGTGCATTTCTTTACATTTTGTCAACTTGTAACTTGTATATTAAGTTCAATAACATTATAACAATATGACATGATAAACGGGCAATAGTATGACAGATGACAGCCCGCGCATAGGAACCAGGAACGCTAAATTCGCGTAACATTATACGCACGTTATAGGATACGAAATCAACTAAATTCGTACTAATATCATGTCATTACGCATGTTCAAAGTGACATTGCAACCGCACTTTAAATTTCAAATGTGCGCATGCGTTGACAATGCCCGGAGTGTGTATATTATCTTCTCTCTCTAACGCACGATTCACCGGTATGAAGCGTTGTCTATCTCGCTCAAATGACGATCTTAGGAGAAATTACATATTTCATACAAATTCGGGGTAAAGAATTGTGCAAAACAGAACATGCACAGGGACGATTGCGCATGCGTAGACAAGATATGAAAATCGTCCGCTAGAGTCGATCTCACTAGATCTTTCGGCGCTAGTATTGAATATTATGATGTTTGCGAGTATAATATTGCAACGAATCCCTGTTTTTTTGTAGCTACCTATAACATATTTTTACTATCAATAAAATTAATAATTTATTTGCACATATTTTTACTTAACAGTGCACTGCACTTATGCACATACTAAGGAACCGCCTCTGCTCATCATGTAAACAATTGAGCTCAAAAACTGACGACGAGAAAAATACGGTACGACGCGACGCACAGTGTTTTGACCCATACAAGCTACAAGATAAAAAGTCACTTTTGAATTCTTAAACGATGACGTCATGGGGGCATTACCAGATAGTTAGTGTGACGATTGTAAGCCTAATTGGGGTGAATAATGCTTAGGGTGATTCATACCAGAATATGAAAGTCGGATAATTGGTTTTTGAAAGCCTAATTACATTTATTTACATTTTGGCGTCCGACGTGTAACGGTTGTTTATCAAGTTTAAAGTTTTTTATTTCGATTTAAAAAAAAATGGAAGCTATTTTGGAAGGTATGTTGTATGGTTTTTTTTTAAATATTTTAATGTATTTCATTTAGGTATTTAAAAAAACAATAATTTAACTTATGTATTTTTCAGTAGTTAAAAAAATATCAATTTCTAACTTCTCGAGAATTTATCTCGGAGAGTATATCAAAGTAGCAAAATATTATTTTTATTTTTCAATAGACCAATTTATTGTTAATTCATTACAGTTTCGATATTTTACCGCACGAAGTTGCATCTATCTTATTTTGTTATTTTACAGGTACCAGATACGAGATTTCCAGGCAAGAATTGTACGTAATGTGGAAGAGTTTGACGAAGAAAGAAAGGCTTCAAGGAGTGTTAAATAATATTGTTAGTAAATTTGATGTCGGTGAACTCGGTGCAAGTGGTGAAAAACTGTTAAAAAATCAAATTAAGCTTATTTGTTTAAATATAAGCAGAAAATGGACCGAATCTGGCTGTAAACTATATAGATTTGTTAAAAAAAAAAATTGAGTGGCTCTGGATATGTGAAAACTTTCGACAAAGTCCTTCAGTAGACATGAATGAACCATCTACGTCTACTGGAAGGCCCGCAAAGGATTTTGGGGCATGCAGTGATCAGGGCAAAAGGACAAAAGTGCGTGATTTAGTGAGTACGAAGACATCTGAAGAACTTTCGTTTGCCACGCAGGTATCTATTCGAGCATCAGGAAAACGCACAGTTGCCGATCTCCTTAAGAAAATTTTGAAAGCTACTCCCAATGAAGTAGTAAAAATACGTAGGGAACGTCAACAAGTAAACAAACAGCGGGCATTGACAATTGAGGAAGCGCTAAGTTTATACGTTGACTGTAAATTATCTTCGCATTCCTACAAAGTTATGCGTAAAAATGCCATAAAAACCGGACACAACATATATCCGGCATTTTATAGTTTAAGAAATGCAAAAAAAGCATGTTGCCTGAGCGAGGAATTTGTCAAAATAACGGAAACTAGTGCAGAAATCCAGCTACAAGTGATTTTAAATCATACGGTGGAACGATTGCTAAATGTAGAATCAGAAGTCTTAAAAGAAAGAGTTCCTTCAGGTTCTGTACTGACTCTTATATGCAAGTGGGGTGGAGATGGAAGCTCGGGACATAGTAATTATAAACAGAAATTTCACACAGAGCATGCAATAGATGAATTTTTATTTATTATGTCATTCGTTCCAATACAACTAAGGCTTAATGATGACCCTAATATAGTAATTTGGCAAAATTTAAGCCCTTCCTCAACCTCTTGTTGTCGTCCTATTAAATTTATTTTCGCCAAAGAAACTGATATTCTTACTAAGTCTGAAATCGAAAAACTTCAAGATGCAATTAAAAAACTTGAAAATTTTAATGTTAATATTGGAGGTGTAGTATTGTCCATAAAATTTAAAATGCTTTTAACAATGGTAGATGGTAAAATTTGCAACGTTTTGGCTGAAAATAAGTCAACCATGTCCTGTTATATTTGTGGCGCCAAACCCAGTGAAATGAACTCTATTAGTATTAATAGAGTTTTTCGACAAGAATTTTATTCCTTTGGCTTATCTACATTACATGCTCTTTTTATATTTCTCAAAACACATCTATTTGAAAATCACTTATAACATTTTTTTTATTTAAAAACCTTTAAGTTTTATCATCATCATACCATATCCGCTCCCTATGTGGAGCATATGGATTCCATAATCTGCCTCCGGCCAAGCGATCGACCTCCCGTACATCCTCCCAAGTTAAGTCCACGTACCGCAACTCTGACGCAAACTGCCCACAAATTGTCAACAGTGGACGACCAGGACGCCAAGAACCTGATGCCTTGTAACATAGGCAAGCATGGTTAAGGCTCTCGGAAGGCATACGTAGTACATGGCCTTGCCAGCCAAAACGCCTTGGATGACAGTAGATACCAAGGGTTGCTGTGTCCGTTGCCTCACTTCTGTGTTCCTTACAATGCCAAACTTTTAAGTTTATTTAAACCCTTTCAGTTATCATGTTTAACATATTAAAATCAGCTGTAAAATGGTTATTCTGACAAAACAAGTGAAGGCAGATTAGTTCTCTCGGGTGAAATCTTTATTTTATGCCTAAGTATCTAATATAATTTTCAATGATTTATTTTATAGGTTGACCGATTTATCAGTCAATAGAATTAAAGTAATAATTTCAATTATTTATGATCCTTAAATACATTATTGGATGCAGATATCAATTTCCAGAAAATTTATTTCGTTTATTAAATAACAAAATGTGACATATTTTTTATAAAATGAATTATTATTACATATTTAATAAAAAAAACCTCTTTTTAGGATTAAATGAATCGCATACGTGAGTTAAAAGTACATTCAGAATTTTTAGTTTCTAGCTTGTATGAAACGAAACACTGTGCGACGCCGCGCCGCCGCCATATCATCCTAGTCATATTTTTTTACAAAATTTTGGATAACCAAACAAAAACTGTCTTATTAGTTATAAATTTATACATACATTTCATATTTTACATAATGACACAAAAACACTCTGGAAAATTCTGCTTGTACTAGGAGTAGGTATAAAGGAAAAGTTATTATACCTCTACGCAAACAGCGCACTAAATTCGGCAAACGCGCTCTTGCGGTCGCAGGCCCTACGGCATGGAATTCTCTCCCAGCAGAGGTCCGAAACTGTGAGAATGAAGTGATGTTTTGAAAGAAACTTAAAACCCACTTGTTCTCTAAATCATTTGAATAAATCATGAGGGTGAAATTTAGTTTTAAGTTATTTTTTCCCTTAAATATTTCTTTCTTGCAATATGTAAATATAACAATTTTATTTTTAATTTTTATTATGGATTGTTTAAAGGATGGCAAGCGGATGTATGATTTTGTATCATATATTTGCTTGCTATCTTATTTCAGTTTTTATGTACATATTATTACTTGTTACTTTATTACTATTTGTTGCTGTATTATTGTTGTTAACATACCTATGTGTAAATATTTTTCTGTCCCAAAATGAGTTTGTTGTAACTCCTGGGAGTACAAAAAAAAAATTTGTATGATTTAATAAATAAAAAAATAAATAAAAAAATCCTTAGCATGTGGTGATAAAGTACATTGTTTTTCTCAAATGAAAAAAAAAAAAATTGGTATCTTTATATAATCATGGACTGGAATGGCATGGAATGCTCTCCCAGCAGAAGTCCGAAACTGTGAGAGTGAAGTGATGTTTCGGAAGAAACTTAAAACCCGCTTGTTCTCTAAATGGTTTAAATCAATCCTAAGCATGTGATGACTAAGAAAATTGTTTTTCTTAAATTAAAAAAAATAAATGAAATTGATATCTTTATATAATCACTTTGTAAAGCGCCATTGAGGTATTATATTACGAAAATGGCGCTATATAAGTTATCCATAATAATAATAATAATAGGCTCAGTATGAAAGGGTCGGCAAGCCAGAAATCTGAGTATGCCTAATGTTGCAATCGGTTCCTATGTGGACAAATGCCTGTTCTGCGAAACCGATTTGTTGCGGCTATATGTTTCCTATAAATAAAAATAATATTGAAGAAATATAAAAACAGTTATAGCCCAAATCGGTTGATAGATGCAGACATAGGGGAAAACCGAGAAAGACATGGCATGACCAAATCCAACAAATACAAAAGATGGACATGTTAAAAGTCGAAATAATCGTCGCGCGTGCATGAGAAGATGTATGAATGTAGAGGAAGCGAGATCTGTGTGCAAAGATACAGTAATGTAGCGTTCTATCCTCTCTGCCTACCCTTACGGGGAGACGGCGTGATGGTTTGTTTGTTCGTTCGTTTAAAGCATCAAACACCGTTGCTTTATTCATAATTTCGAACAAAACACACACTGAAAATATCTGGCTACCAAATATATCTGTGACGTGAGTATAATGTGCAATGTGCAATGTGCACCTCTGGTCGGGAGATTGCTGGTTTAGTAGCCATCATTAAACAACCTAAACGAAAATGACCACACCACGACCAAACCATCAACTAATTCCAACAACTAAACTCAACCATATCATTTTCCGGAACCGCTACTAATTTCGCAAAGTCGATCAAAATTAATTATTAGCGATGCGCTTAACCGATTCCTGGAAACAATCCAATATTTCATTACCGGTTATTACAATATCAGAAACATTTTACGTATGCAAAACCGGTAGTGAATTCGATAAACCAATGCACACGTTTCCGACTCAAACAAAAACACACGCTTACAATCATATAAGTTGTTTTTATATAAAAAATGTTTGTCGCAAGGGGCGTCATTAGCCGTTCACAATGGAGTCCTGGTGCCGAGCCTTATGTACGGATCAATGCGTGGAATCGGAAAAACAGGGATAAAAGTTGACTGAATGCTGTAAAAATGCGATCTCTGTGAGGTAAAACTATGAACAAATGTCGAGATCCTAAGCATTACCGTATAAAAGTAATTGAATCGAACTAAAATACTGACGAAATTAAGAAAGAATTTTAGCGATTGTTTATAATAATTATGGATAACTTATATAGCGCCAATTTCGTAATATAATACCTCAAGGGCGCTTTGCAAAGTGATTATATAAAGATATAAATCTAATTTTAACTTTTTCATTTAAGAAAAAAATGTACTTTTTCATATTACTTTTCCACCACATGCTAAGAATTTATTCAAATGATTTAGAGAACAAGTGAGTTTTAAGTTTCTTCCGAAATATCACTTCACTCTCACAGTTTCGGATTTCTGCTGGGAGAGCATTCCATGCCGTAGGGGCTGCGACCGCAAATGAACGTTCGCCGAATTTAGTGCGCTGTTTGCGTAGAGGTATAATAACTTTTCCTTTCGACGTAGATGTAGCTGATCTAAGCGTAAGACGTCTGTCAGCTAGTTCATCTGGAATGCAGAGTTCCCTTAGATATTCTGGAGCAGAGTTTGTATACCACCCTCTGTGGAAAACGTAGCCAGTGCAATTCCCGAAGTAGTGGAGTGATATGACTGAATTTAGAGATTCCAAAAATAAATCTCGCTGCGGCATTTAGTACAGCCTGTAGGCGAGTCATTTTATTCATTGGTAGACCTGCGTAGATACCATTACAATAATCGACTCTAGACACTACAAACGCATTTATTAATTGACTAGACATGTAGAGAGAATGATAGATGCAAAAAACTAGAAAGACCGAGAAAGACATGTCAAAAAGTTCGAATAATCGGCGTGCGTGTATGAATGTAGAGAAGCGAGGTCTGCATACAGGAAAACGGCACGGCGGTTTGTTTGTTTGTTTTTTTTATATATTAGATTATTAAGATGTAATTAACAATTTTCAAAAACCTGTATTTCATTACTTTATTTCGGGACGACCATTCAAAATCAGTTTTCTTTATATTAAAAAAAAAAACGAAAAACTGATGTACAAATATAAGTAATTTTTTAATATTTTTTTTTTATTAATAAATTTCATAAAAGGTACATTTAAAAAAAAATCTATACATATCTACTTTTATACATCTAGTAAATGTTATCACTGTAACTCTCTAAAAAAGAGACTAACTCTTGTGCTTGGAGAGTGACTTACACTGTTGTAGTTGTTTATTTATAAGATTTTATATAATTTTGAATATACGAGTACAAGAGGAAAAAAATAAAAACATAGGATGTATAAAGAAAAAAACATAAAATAATAATACATTCATACTAATTAAAATTTAATGCAGTTTTTGCATGTGTTCAAAAAATTACTACAATGAAATTTATTTTATTACAAGAACGTCACTACAAATACCAATCTAATTGAGTGTACTTGTTTTAAAAAGGGTACGTTATAAAAACAACCGAATAATACTGTTATTAAGAATCCCAAAATATTCTATTAGCATATGGTGAGGATTATATTATTATTACATCACTAACATAAAATGTACGCTGCACAAAACACACAAAACGTGTATCGGGGAACTTTCACTATCCAAAATAATTACCATTTCATAGCGATGGGATTAAATAGGAAATTCGTTACATATTAGGTACCTCTGTATCTGGCTGCGATTATGTTATTACAATTTATATTAACTCTACAAGTCTCGGACCCATTATACACGCTATAACTAGTTGTAACTGCTTTGTAGGAAGTTTTATCTTCGTATGCGGAGATTATAAATTATAATATTTGTGTTTGTTTTCTAATGTACCGAACAATTATCTTTTATACATAATACCTATATATAAATATTTAAGTTTATTTAATAATTACAGACATGGATAAAGATGTTATGTAATAAAAACAAAAAGCAGAGATATCAGGGGTTAATGTTTTGAACGCCAGTACAATTATTGATGAAATAAACAAACACGTCGCGTTTTTCTATATTTTTATTGAATTTCTTTTTTACATTTATGTATGGAAAAATTTCTCTAGAATATCCATATTGATTTTGTAAATACAATTAATTATTCTAAATCCATTTCATATATTTTTATCGGTAGTCGTATTTGTTGGATCGTTGGATTTGGTCATGCCATGTCTTCCTCGATTTATGATTTATTATACAGATACAATATTAAGAAAGAAAAAAAACATTGATTAGAAATAAATAAATATTTCATGTCAGGAATTGAAATAAAAAATAGCAATTTAATAAAAATATCATTATTGAGTGTTTACCGGTGTGAGTGTATCCATTATGCATCTACTTATTGTGGATATTTTACATTATCTTCAAATCCTATTAAATTACTTATACTTGATTATTCAAATAATTTAAATCGGTAAAAAATGTGTCCATGTTTTTATTGAAATTGTGATCCGTCATTACGATAAGTGTCGTGTAATAAATTATCCACTTTTCCAATCAAACAACAGTCATAATTACAACACACTATTCATTGGATACGCATGTAAGTGTCTGCCTTCGAGTAGGCAATGGCGCTCGTTGAACCTTGATCTTTAAGTGATATGAAACATTATAGTAACACTTTCTACAATCGCGTGTGTTTCTCATTATTTACTCATTGTAGTCACAAAATCTCGTATCTAAAATATTTAATGTTTTTCGTACCAAACTAATTTGATTTTTGACTTTATTTTATTTGGAAAACATAGTTATTCATATAATCATAGAATTAAGAATAGTCCAGAAACCGCATACGAGCATCAAACAGAAGGCGACTAAACTATTCATAAATGAGTAGTTTTACGTTTTGACCCATTAGTTAATTTGTAGACGTCACTCAGTACGCAACTCCTGATTTGAATTTAACTATGCCATGTTGTGTCCTATTAAAGTGTAGAAATACTGCTAGGATCTTAAAGAAACAGGATGCAATCACATTTCATGTAAATTAAGAAAAAAAATGTGTAAGTAGCAAAAACATTACTTAAAAATTGAATCATTTTTCCATCTGTCAGATTGTCGAAGAAATCAAAATGGACATTTCTTTAGTGTTGCCATGGTAGTAATTTTTTTTACCTTAATTGGCTCATCTAATGAGAGAACTAATGAAAATCGGACCTCGGATTAAACAACTCTGTGGTGGACATTTGACCGACATTATATTTAAAACATCAAATATTATTTAACATGATATAAAAATATCAGTTTTATGTAAAATAAAATTTGTTTTATATTTTAAGTTCAAAGTTCATTAATTCAATTACTCTTATTAAATGACCCTTCACTTATCTACTCTGTTGAGTCAATCAATATTTCCGCGTGCACAATAACATTTTAGAGAAATTAACGGATTGCTTTTTTTTTACCTTACATTTGTGTTATGATTATATTTTTTCACATCCAATCATCCAATAAGCAGTTGTCCTGGCTGCGGAATATAAGAGTAGCGCAGGACCGAGATGCTTTCGCTGTAGTGATCGCCAACGTCGGGGAGACCTGACACGGCACCGCAAGAAGAAGAATATCATAAAGAAAAATTATATTTCGTTGGGTTCAGATCAAAGTCTCTAACCCAAAATAGACCATTTGGAGAAATCGTGATTCGTGTTTAGAGAACTCGGAAAAATCTGATTTTTGTGTTTTGGAAGTTTCTATACAACACAATTTCTTTGTGTATTTTTTTTATATATTCAATTCGTAACTTTTCTTTCAGATGCATTTTTAGATATATGGAAGATTTTTAATGTTGCAAGGTGACTAAAATTTCGTTTAGTGACTTTCGCTTGTTATAATCTGGACAATGAAATCCTAAGAGTTAGTGACGGAAAGGAAATATTAAACATACTTAATTATTGTTTTTAGGAAGAAAACTACCACACTTAAAAAATATTAAAATCTGCCTAAACAGTCAACAAATCTCCCATTACTGATTTTACAACAAATAATTTCGATTGACGTAACTTTTTTTAAACCAACCTTAGTGAATTTGTCACTTAAAGAACACAATTTCAAGCTTTGAATGTCATTTTCAACTGCGATTTTTATTTTATTTTATTTTATTTATTTACTTAAGTTAGTTAATATTACATTGTATATTAACTAATATATTTACAATTATAACAAATACTTATTAAATATTTCTTACATAACTACATTATTACAATTAACATAACATTTTTTTTAAATCCGTAAGTTTTCTTTCATTCTTCATACTTTCAGGCATCTCATCATACAGTTTAAACCCTTTATACATTAAGCTATTTTGTGATTTTGTTTTTTTCTTAAGTGGTAGTCTTATCCTATTTCTATTTCTTGTCCTATATTTATGTACATTTCTATTTAATATAATTTCACTTATAAAATACTTATAATAGAGTTAGTGACTTTTGCTTTAAAGGCGAAGATTTAGTAAAATATATATCTAAATATTAAATGTGACGAAGCTGACGAAAAATTCTAAAATAAAAATATTTGTTTTCGACTTCTACGTGGGTAATTATTAAGAATATACAAAAATTGTTCCATTACTGGGTCATTTATTTATTTATTAACGGACATTGTCCATGTATACAATTTATAGGATTTAATATTACAATAAAAGAATAGTTTAAAACATAAAAAAAAGAAAAAGTCATCTATACACATACATACATATCGAATTTTGAAATGCATATAGGTGTATGCTTTTTTGTGGAATTTATTGTATTATAACATATAACATTTTAATTGCGCAATAAAGTGGGTTTACCTACCTTGCGAGAGATATCGGGTTCGATTCCCGACATGGTTGATTTAAAATATTCATTTCAAATGGTTTTTTTACACTTAAATATTTCATTGTCCCTGGACTGGTACCTGAAGCGTAAGGCTGATCATCTTACCTTCATGTAACGAAAATGATCAAGATACGCTGCAATTGGTGTACACATGCAGTGCAGTATGCACCATTATACGCGGAAAGGGAAATGATGATGATGATACATATTTCTTTTTTCATATAATTCCGTGTCCATGAAAATATGTCCGTGCGAAATGGTCAGAAAATTGAAATATATGAGTAAATGTATGAACAAAAATATTTCTTCAATTTATCCATCTTTTGATTTCTATGAAGTAAAAAAGATAAAACTTTTTCGGATGTGACAAGAATCAACCGTAATATTTGACCTTAATTCCCAAAAAATAATCTAAATATATTTATTTTGTGGTTAGCGATGGTTACGAGGTTTTTATTTTACCCCACTTTCGTAATTCTGTCACTATCTACTTACGTCACTTTTGTCACCGGTAGTTCGACAGTATGTTTGTCACGTAGAACAAATTACTTTAGAATACTTCATTATTTGAGTAGGTACCTGGCATAAGTCACTTTCTTTCTTTTGCTTAAAAGAGGGTCGAAGTCCTACAAATAAATACGTCATTTTGCCCAATTAGGTTATTCTGGGAACCTACTATCAATGAACAAGAGATTATATCAGAATTATCATTTTATTTTGAGTAAAGATTGATAGAAGGATAGCGGGATTACATAAGATTAAATACAATAAATAAATTAGTAACTAAGTAATTAAATATATATTTTTTAAAAATGGAACATATCGTCATGATCGTAGAACAACGACGCATGTTTTTTTTTTCGACAATTCGTGTCACAACTTGATAAGTAAAAAAGTATATTATTTGGTACTTTGGCTAACCTAATAACTAATTATACCTATTTTTTTTTTGCAAACCTGGAAAAAAAGCCTCCGTTTAACTTTTTCAATGTTAAATTTAAAGAAAGTTGACGCCGCATTTTTAGCTTATCCATCGTTGTTCTACGATCTCTAAGATATAAAAAATTACCTACGCAGGACTTAAGGTGATTCTAAAGGAAAATATGAAACTAATTATTCAAAGATGGCGCTTTTGACATTTTTTATTGAAAAATGCAATGTTTACGTTTATTTTAAATGGAAATTTTACAAAACTTGGTTTGCGGAAATTGTACACTTTATTGATTGTAACAAATACCATAACAATGTAATTTAGGCCCTTTTCACAAAATGGTGTACAAAACAAAAATAAGATAAGTTATTTTAATTTTTTCTTTACAATACTATGATATTTGTTTATAAAAGCGTTAATTTCAACAAAAATTTTGGAAAAAAAATCATCAATTCATAGTTCAGTCTAACAGGAAATTGGATTGATTTTTTTTTACTCGCGGCAAAACTCGGAGCATTAAATTGTACGGCAAAGTTTCTTGAATATATTATCTAAATAAAATAATTAAAATAAAAAAAACAAATCGAACTACTTTGAACGACGTCACTAGTTCTTATGAATCAACCAATAATAAGAGAGTTGTGGTAAATTTTTAACTGACTAATCGGCAGAATTGACCGAGAAGAAGGGGAAGAAAACTGGAGACGTCAGGCGCAAAGTAATTTCAAAAATACCAAACTTTTAAAAGACAGCGCTTATAATACTATACATTTAAATTTTGAAAAAAAAAATGAACTTATTATTTTACCAGCAATCAATTATATATAAAGCGGTAAAAACATTATGAAACAAAAAAAAACATTTTTGATGAACAAAAAAAGAATTTTAACTTGACGTTAAGGCTGTAGTCTGGTAAAACTTGACTTGAAAATTGTCTTTGTCCGCATCCTCCTCTCCGTTGCTCTCTATCCCTGAACAAATATAAGTTTTATAGTGAGAAGATCTTTTAATACAATTATGTATCCCCGTACTGCGGGCCAACTGTTTGTGACACCTGATTTTTATAATCCGAATCATTTCTATCAAACTTATATGTTATTCTTATTTATATATTATGTAGGTGCATATGATATGCATTTGTGTGTTCGTTTTGAATCAACGTTCGCGTATTGTCAAACCTTATTTTATTGTTGTCATTATTTCGTATTAACTGCATTTTGTGGTTACCTACCGTGTTGTATAGGACTCGTCGCACATTATTTATTCGATGTGTATCAGTTAAATTTAAAAATAAAATGCTTTTTTTTTTCAGAATACGGTTTAGAAATTTAACATACTTTAAAAAAAAAACAATTTATATCATTTCTTGATTTGAATTTTAACAAAAAGGTTTCTAACTTTTTACTAAGCTCTTTATTGTACTATTTTTAATACAATTACAAGTTTTAAACAATTATTGTTTTATACTTACGCACCCACACACACGCACCCTCTCCCTCATTCATTCCCACACGCACATGTATCCTCTCCCTCATTCATTCACGCATACACACATTCACATACACATGAATACAAACGTCACACAAATACAATTACTAAACTTATTTTCTTATATATTATGTGTCATTATATTTACAGTGGATTTTTTAAATTGGCTTTAGCATTGTTAAGATTTTTCTACTTATTTTGTTTATGTAATAGCTGAAAAAATACCAAATAAAATAAAAATAAGTAAATAAATAAATAAAACGAACGCAAAATTAGGAAATCATACGATTTTGCCATTTTAAAACGAATGTTTTTTTTTAATCGCGCAATAACAAAAAAAAAAAAAAAAACATAAATGAGATAAAAACGATGTTTTTTAAAGGTATTTCTGTTTAAAAAGTTTTGCGTCACTAAAACATAATTACCTACTGCAAATTACGCCATTTCAAATTTACTAAACTTAGGTATCTGGGATTTCAATGAAGACTAAGTATGGAATATAAATTTGTTTTAATAATTTTAAGATAATAAATTGAACATGAACAAGTAGCCGAAGCAAAATTGTATTTTTTGACATTTTCTTTTATTTCTACGTAAATTTATGCCTTCGGTAATACTTTAAAAAAAAAGAAATATTCCAGTTGAAACCCTTTTTTATAGAATTGTATTGTTTTTTTTTTAAAGAAGATAATTCTGGTTGTAATATTTAATTTATAACAACATCTTTTTTATAACCTTCAGACCTGCCCTTATCGTTTTCGGTATTATATTTGTAACGATTTTATTAGAGAGCACACATAAGAATATATATGTATATTGTATATGTGTGCACTATTTCAAGATTGAAAGTAAAATAAATGAATAAATATAATTTGCCGAATTGAACTTAAATAACCTCACATGCCAATTTCTTTAATAGATAAAAGCAGTGACACACAAGTGGTTCCGGATACTTACGAATTTGCATCCATTTACTGCGATGCATTAAAAGCCCAACAATAGATGTACATAAATAGTGCTGTTAAAGAACAAAAAAATCAGGTAGCTCACGATTCCTTTTAACCAGAGAACGGTATTGAAGACCGACTAACTCGCATTCGTCACGCACGACTCGAAGATAAATTATTACTTAATTATTTTGCACACCGGCTTCTGTGGACAGAAAAGAATGCCAATTTGCAACAAAAAACGATGACGAAGGGCACGTAATTTCAAAATGTTTAAAGTTTTTTCTTTTGGCCAAAGAGAATACTTATTTCCTCATAGACATTTAGTTGTTCATCGTACTTCTGAGTGATTATTAACGCTGGAAGATTATACTTCGGTAGTCGTTTGATTCGAATATCATCAGACAGCAATGAAAATGTTAAACAAGTGTAATTCATAATATTAAGAAAAGATTGCTAAGATATATATATGTACTTCAAAAATGTTTTGAGTATGTCCAATGTTTGCAGACAGGCTGGATTTCCTCCCTAAGGAGTTATTCCGATCTAAATTAATTGCAACAGAAAGGGAAATTCAATAATGCATTTCCTTATCCATTATATAAAGCACTGCATTGGCACGCCGATTGCAGCGAATCTAGTTAATTTTTGTGACATGCGAGGTAAGGTGATCAGTGTCAGGTCATGTTAAAAGCAGCTATAATCGGAGGGAATTATAAGATGTAATTTGGAAGAAACTAGGAATGTATGCTAAAATAGACGCATGTAGAGTTCCATTCTACTGTAGTAGTCATAATCAATGTCTAATGTGGGTAAAATCCATAATATCGTTTGATAATTTGTTGTTTTGTTGACATAAAAAGAGGAAAACGAGGAGTCTCGAAAATTTAGAAGTAACAGGGACAGTTTAGGGTAAGCGAGCAAGAAGATGGTCTTCTACGAGGACCGACCAAAAAAAAGAAAAAATGGAGTCCTAATTAAACGCTCTCTCTAACTTGGCCCAGGATCGGGGGAATGCAGCAGTGGGGCCGTATTGTACACCTAATCCCTGACATCTACACTGTATAGGCGACTAGAAATTAGAATATTATAACAATCAGCATAGCATGATTGTCAATTTGACACACACACTCGCGATTTGTCGGCCGTCGAGCTGCGACAAATGTCGCGAGTTAGCCGGAGAATGCTCGCATCAGACTTAAGTCAGAAATATCTATTTCAATGTTTAAAAAACGTTTTATTATTATGTTACCATTATTTATTCGTCGTAAGCTATCTCATGTCTCTGTCCTGCTCAGTTAGTCGGGCGTATAGTGAAACGATAAACAAAAGTGATGCGTATGCTTAAGGGAGCGACATACTGAATAGAACTTACAGTAGACCGATGTAAACAGTCCGTGCTTTTTACTGTGTTACTTGTTTTGCTTGTCAAAGTCGACATAATAGGACAAATGACGTGACGATACTAGCTCCCTCCGCTGGTCATTCCCTTTCCTTTGGGGACGACTTTTTAGCTCGGGTTTGAATGGCGTGTCATCTTTACATATTATATCTTAATGGAGTGTGTGCACCTCTGTAGGCACCTTAAATCGGACTGTTTCCAAAGAAGCTGAGCTGCAATAGATGTGGGTTGTAGGTTTATTGGATGTCCCCAATAATTCGCGAATCACTACAAACAGGAATGTGTGGCACAGAAGCTTCCGTTTGATTGTTACGTGCTTGCCATATGTAACTCGCGCAGTATGCGAAGCGCGGACGGCCAAACAAACAAAACGCCACTCCTTCGGTCAACGAACCAAAAGTTTTGGCAAGGAACAGAGGTAAGAATGAATGCCATCGTCTATCGTCATTATTCCAAGAATCGATACGATTTATAGACAAACATTTCAACGGAGTCGAAGGAATCATTAGGAAAAGTAAAATAAAGGTCTAGGCATTTTCAAGGGTCCCGTGTATAAAAAAACTTTGGAAATGTAGTGGAATTTCACAGAGACCGAGAAAACTTTAGGAAGGGAATATGGAAGTCAAATAACAAGGGCTCGAGACCAGCTGAAAGCTAGTTTAAGAGTCACTTAAAATTTTGTGAAACATTCTCATAAGTACTGTTAGAATTCTGTAGTTACCTTTTCTACAAAGATTAGAAAAAAAATAAAATTTCTCTTAAAATTACATGTCGGTAGTCAGATGGCAGAAAAGACCATCTGTATTTTTGTCTATGTTTAAGTTTTCAAAAGTTTTAATTAATATTTCAGTAAATACACGCAGATTTTTTTTTTAAAAGTCAGCGTCATTTAGAATGGTAGTTTATTGTTGAAAAGCAACACTTAAATAATTTAGTTTGTGGATTAAAGTCTTGAAATTGAGACGTATTTCTGCTCTCCTGAACATTTTTGAAAATTACAGATGGTCCCTTCTGCCATCCGACTACCGATGTAATTGTGAATATACTACACGTTCTAAACCCTAAAAACAAATTTGCTTTCATTAAGATTTACAATATCCACTAACCTTAATACTTAATACCATTTCAATTGTTTTTTTGCTGAAGGCCTTCCCACTTGAGGAGGGTGAATATGAAATAGAGAGGTACTTAGTTTGTTAAATGTTATAATTGCGCATTGTTATCAGTAGCCATAAAGTGTTGAAATACTAAATTTCCGTGTCATTAATTTTTATAGCCGCCATTACATGTTCCACGCCAGATTTTCTTATGGAAATGGACGCACGAACCGGGGAAACCATACTTTAATTACTTATCCTAGTAATTGAAATAAATATCGTGTTATATTCGCAAATTTGCGGCGCATTTCTATGCAATATTGACAACATGTTTGTTAGATCACGCAACAAGAAGAATATGTTTGATATTTGATCTAAAGTGCATATAATTTGGACTAAGACGTCTGTTAGATTTGAAAGCAGACTTAATACAAGGGATATGTTGTTAAGATACAAAAGTAAAAGATTTGTTGTTTGATCGAAAAGGGCACGAAACGTGGACAAAAGGTCTTGGTAGACCTAAATCCACGAAGTGTGAAGATATATCCAAAAGTAAATGCAATATAGACGAGTAATCTCTAAGATCCGTAAGTGCACGCAAAATGGAGGCGATGTTAGATAATGTGCAAAATATTGAGATGGACGATTTTTTTTATCTGGTCCTTTCAAACAGGACAAAAAACAATAATATAACTAAGTTTTAGGTTCCTAAAGTTAAAAAAATATATATCTACAAAATAGTTTGGTCATGCGTAACCAATGGACGAAGGAAAAATAGTAAAACATATATACATCGAGGATAAATGGTAACATAGGACAAAAACAGCCTAAAAAGACGTAGAATGATCAGATAAACCAAAATACGTCCGTTCATGTCAAAATTCAAAAACAGACACAATTAATGGACATACATGACAAGATGTAATGTAGAAGAAGCTAGAAATGTCCGTCAGGATAGACACATGTGACATTCCATAATATCAGCCTACCCATACGGATCGCATGACTGCACGCTTATATTGGTATGCAAATTTTTATTTACTAATATGTACTAGGTAATAAAATTCAACGGCAATATCCTCTGGATTTAAAACTAAAGATTTTGCATTCCATATTGACGGTTATTTAATATATAAACACATAACATTAAAACATAATTACCTGCAATCGCATCGACGTCTGATTAACACATCTCACCTCATCAAGTTTCTAATGCCGTATCATCGCAAATGGCGTACATAATTATATTATCAGTTTGCACGGGGACTACTCAGACTACGGACATCATCATTATTACAACAATAATGGCTATCTAATTATTATACTGTTACATTAACTACATATTGGTGTGTATATATAAAACCATGCAGTGTTTAAACCATTATATTATAGTTAGGTAACTTGTACCCAAGGAGAAATCTATTGTGTACACACATAATGCAATCAACGTAAAATACACATTTTTCAATTTTCTAGTTGAGTTATTATCATTATTAGATAACGGCTTAACACGATGCGCATAGATCTAATGCACGTACTTATTTAAAAAATATATATATTTATTTTAAGGTTGTTTTTAATGTAGTCTTCTAATCGATTTTTCAACACATTGACCAGATTCTCGGGAATTCTGTTCCAATGGTCCAGGACATGATTAAGACAAGCTGCAATTGGTTTTCAATGCAATAATACTCTATGCACCGACGAGTGCAGATAATCAAATGATGAGGTAGATAGTACAAACATCAGACAAAAATATACATATTTTACTGCGAGTTCGATAGTCATTACTCTATATTACAAAAGGATTAAGACAAGCAACAATTGAGGAATCAATGCAGTGTACTATGCACCATTTGATTCGAGATGCGAATGTTGATGGATGCAAGAAACGAGGAAGACCGAGAAAGACATGGCATGACTAAATTCAACAAATACTTGAAGATGAAGATGGACATGTCAAAATTCGGAATCATCGGCGTGCACGCATGAGAAGACATATGCATAGAGGAAGCGAGGTATGTATTCAAATAAAGAGTGATACGGAGTTCTATCCCCTCTGCCTACCCCTACGGAGAAACGACGTGATTGTTTGTTTTGTTGTTTATTTTTAAGGGCAAGAAGAAACATCAATAGTAATTTTTATGTTGCTATATTTCCATTCGTTTGGTTTCTAGCTGCCATATATAGATTTTATTTACCTACTTATTATCAATTAATTTCATGCTTAAATGTTTTAAATAAATGTCAATGATTCATAGCATCTTTACCGTTCACTATGCAAATAACGCGAGCAGCTTTATTCTTCCGTTTAAACGTGACAGAAAGTGTCGAAATTGCTCACTTTCGTGTACTTGACATTCCATTTTGACGGTTTGTAATAAAATAATATATTTAACGTAAAAGCAAAAACAGAATCTTGTAGAACAGAAAATTTTCTTTCGAATGATGATTTTCTATTGGTGCTCATTTTTCAATTTGATAAAAACGGACACAACTTAAGTTAACAACTAACACTTAAATGGGGGTTAGATTTCTAATTGTCCATGCGTTTTGATGCAGTGCTGGAATCTCGCTCCTTTTTGTTTAAGTCAATTTTTTTACAATTGGAAACTAAAATTCTAACCGCCTATGCGCTTTGTAGCTGCAAGACGTAAAAGATGCCACAATAATGGCGCCATTTAAATTATTCACAATTAAAACAGTAATACTTTTTTATAAGTATCTAATAAATGTGGTAATGACGTGGATGTATACGGAATAACGTCTGCAATATTGATGGGACTTTGATGGAACCAAGAATGGCGGTAATTTGAAGCGGATAATCATAATTCATGACACAATCATGTGTAATCATTCCCCTAGAATGCTATTGCCCCTACCCACACCTATTTATAGTATATCTACTCTACGTACCTTGGCTCGAGGCTATTCCGTACGTAATGGACTATCTCGTTACTGCTTACCTCAAACCAAATGAATTATAAATTATGTAGCACACAGTTCATACTTGGACATTACTGCCTCATCTATGGCAAAAGGCGTAAAGTTAAAAAACATGTTTGAAATAGGGGAGGTGATGTAGGGGAAACCGGCGTTAACTGAATCAATAACAATTTTTTTTTATTGTTCTTAATGTATTTTAAATTTTTAAGAACGTTATTGATTTTAACCTATTTTTTTAAACATAGGATTCATAGAATATCCTGCAAACATCAATTATTTATACTTTAATTTAAATTATAAACATAAATTCATTGCCAAGCTCTTTTGTCTTATAAATATTATATAATAACCTTTTGTATACTTCTAAAAAGCTTGTGTATTTATCGGTATTTTGTTGTAGAAGCGCATGCAGTTTCCCTTAAAACATTTTTTTTTAGTCTAGTAATGGGCAAAACTATTTTTTTTTATTTCTTGTGTTAGTATTATTGTTTTTTAAAAGGCCAATAAAATAAGGTTTTATTTTACTGAAAATTGAGAATTAAGAGGTAAAAATTAAATAACTTGTTAAAAAATATTTTTTTTTGTATAATAATAAATAAAAAAGAGGTACATAAATGCCTAATTATTATTTATAATTCTGAAAGCTGAAACATGACAAAGTTGGTCTATTAGTCTATTTTATTAAGTAGGTCTAATTTAACGGAGATGCTGTACCATATATATTGTAGATATTATATTTTCGGGCAGACTAAAATATTTTTGAAAACTTCCTATCATTTTGAGTAGCCAATATCCTATTTTAAAGGCCCATAAATAAAAGGTGACTTTTTATTGCATACTTCATACATTCATTATATATTTCACCATGACCGTAGAAAAACGACGCGACGCATCCGTTTTTTTTTCAACTTAACATGTGAGCGGTTTAATTATTTTTTGACACTTTATTTCGTAACTCGATAAGTGTAAAAGCTTATCCTTTGATATTCGGGTTTGTTTTATTTTATTTATTTATATTTTTCTTTTTCAAAGTTTGAGTATAAAGCCTTCATAAAACCTCATCAAAATCAAATATAAAAAAGTCAATGTCGCAATTTTTGCACATCCGTCGTTGTTCTACGATCACGACGATTTGTACAATTAACAATCAAGTAGGCACTGCGGCTGATTTACAGTTTTAGAAAGGAGAATAAATAGTTCTCTGATATTATTAAAATGATTTAAGGAAGAAAATTTGTATTACAACCAAAACATATTCTGGTTGTTTGTTAATTAATAAGACAACAGCTACATAAATATTTATCTTGATGATATATATCCTCTGAGCTATTTGTGTTAGCGTAAGCCCGATGACTTTGTACATAAATCGCAAAGTAACTGTCTGAGTAATCTGGTTTGAAAGGAAACAAGCCAGTTTTCCTTAGTTCCCACTGCCCATTCGAATTCCTTTCAGTACCTAGTTGGTACAAAGAATGCAGATAATAAAATTGGAATTACGAAGTAGAAACCGCAAGATCTTATCTCCAGCACTTTATAGCCGATGGCCAACACCATTTGTGTACCGAAGTATGAACATCAACGCGACAGGATTAGAACAGGTTTATTAAACAAAGTCAAAATTTATGTTACCATTTAAGTCAACTGTATAAATGCAACATTAACTCCTTGGCAATTACGGCAAAAATGGATAGAGTTAGCGGTAACACGTAACAAGTTAGCAGCGTTTCCAAGTAGTTAATCCATATAAATAAAGATTTGCCGGGGAGAATAAAGAACGTGTGTTTAAAAACGCTCGACTAAAAATGAATACATACTTACTGAAGACTATTTAAATCATTAAATCATAATAATATTATTAACATATTACAACAGAGATGAAGAACATTTTAGAGAAAGTAATAAAGAATTCTAGACATCTACAGGGCTTATGACCTGTCATTTATTTATTTGACACTTTATATACATATACAATAAATAAACATATAAGGGCGGGCATATTGCCTTAAGGCAATTTCTTCCTACCTACCCAAACCGTTCAGTTTGAGAAAATTATAAATACATGGACATATTGAATCATACAATTTTATACAAAAATTAAAAGCAAGGATTAACAAAAATAAATATATATAAAAAAAGTATTAACACTATACTATGAAGAGAGGAGAGGGGATGGGAAGGAAAGAAGAAGGATAAAATAACAATTTAAATATTTACATAATTGTGACATTTCAATATTGACTTAAATGTAAATAAAGAAGGGGCGTCTCTAACATTAGTGGGTAGATTATTCCACAATCGAGCGGCTACTACTGTGAAAGAGGAGGAAAGAAAGTTAGAGCGATGACAGGGTATTAAAAGGGTTCTCTCGTTACTAGAACGAAGAGATAGTCCGTGTTGTGAAAGAGGTTGGATGAGCTCTCTTAGATAAACAGGCGAAGTGGGATTATTAAAAATATTGTGAAGAAGTGATAGAATGTGAATGTTTCTTCCATGCCTGATACTGAGCCAGTGTAGTCATTGGCCGGTTTAAGTGGCCACTTTACACACTATGTAACATTCGCCATTCTGCCCGTATTTCAACATCTATATTCCTTAAACTCTTCCATCTGTTGATGTTTTAAAGTTATGGAGCTGAAACCTTTATTTATGCGGGTGAGATTCATCTGATTATATCAAATATATATATTTAAATACGGGCAGAATGGTGAATGTTACGTAGTGTGTAAAGTGGCCACTTAAACCAACCAATGACAGGTCATAAGCCCTGTAGATGTCTAGAATTCTATATTACATTCTCTAAAATGTTCTTCATCTCTGTTGTAATATGTTAATTTGACAGCTCCCCGGGGAGTTGAATCCAGTCCTTGTCGACAAAAATTTGGACAAACTCAAAATATTGTTGATAATATTATGATATATATAATCGGGTTGTGGTCCCGTGGCTAGTGTTGAGGACTCACGGATCAGAGGTCCGAGGTTAGAACCCCACTCTACCCCAACTTGATATACATTTCAGTTATTTTTATAATAACAAATACCATATTATATTTAATAGTATTTAGTATAAGTAAGTACTGGTAAATTATTGATTTTATGCAATGAAAGAGAAATCAAAAACATTCAAATTCTACAGAATAACATTTAACACAAATATACGTATATTCTAGTAAAGAAACAACGCGTCAATTAAAATTTAATGTTGCAAGTTTCATTCATAAAGTAATTAAGGAGTTAAATCAAATAAAAAACTTATTAAAATTAAAGCAACAATGCCATGGATACAAAACGAGATAAAAAAAAAATAAGGTGACTAATGAGAAGAAAAACAGAGTCTTAAAACTGGTTGTACAAGGGTTTAAAACTGTACAATAACTAACCTGAAGGAATAAAAGAAATGGAAAGCTTTGAAATATTTTAAATAAATTTGAAAAAATATGTTATTAATAAGTCTCGATATAAAATGCATTGTTACAAAAAAATTATACAGGTGTTCACTAAACCCTGTCACATCCGAATCCACGATGATCAGTATGAGCAAGAAGACATATTGGCACATTAAAATATTTTTTTAGAACGTACAAAATTTTGAAAAATAATATTTAAAAAAAGGCAAATGGTTGCTGATTTATGCAGGGGAGAAACGAGGAGGAGAAAGGGGAGCTACTGCGACGATACTGCGCCGCCCTCTCTTCACTTCTCTCCTGCAGAAGTAAGCAACCATTTGTTTTTCAAATATTTTTTTTTTTTAATTTTCTTTGTTCTTAATTATTTTGTTAATATGCCAATATGTCTTCTTGCCCATATTGATCATCGTGGTTTTGGATGTGACAGGGTTTAAAGAACACCCTGTATAAGTTCTTAGATGTGATCATCTGACTTAAAAAAGCATGAATAAATAAATCACCTTTTAAGAAAAAATCATAGCAGAACAATTAAATAGAATTAACATTTTATAATAAACAAATACAATATACTAATGGTAAAATACCCCTACTTAAAAGAAAGAAATTCTCATCGAGCATAAATCTCTTTGAATGATGCGTCTTTTTTAACATAAGTACCAACAGTTGGTTGAACAATGTACATACTTATAGTTTTCATATAAAATCAAAAGAGTTGGGCGCAAAATGGGCAAACAAGGTATTGTGGGCGTAACTACTGGTTCATAGTAAAATATTAAAACGTTTTTTTTTATTTATATGTTCTGTAAGAAAATGAAGAAGAGCTATTATTTCTATATGTTATACGTGAACACAGATAATCATACCTGAAAATGGACGAAAGCGCAAAAAAATGCCTTAGATGTAGGCACAATTAAAAGTCTTACGAGCACTTAAACTTTTTTTATATTTAATACTAAAAATATGAAGAACATTAAAAACCAAAAATAATGTTAAAGTCATCATTTATTTTAACATTCTTTATTTTCATTGATTTTGCCTTTTTCAATTTTCATATAAATTTGCATAGAAAGGCGCTCCGCGCTGGTTTTTACATGTATAACGAATGGACAGCGAAAGAACGGCTAAGAATATTTACAATGCGAATGTTGATGGATGCAGAAATAGAGGAAGACCGAGAAAGACATGGCATGACCAAATTCAACAAATACTAGAAGATGGACATGTCAAAAGTCGGAAGAATCGGCGCGCGTGCATGAGAAGATGCATGAATGTGGAGAAAGCGAGATATATATGAAAAGATATAGTGATGTGGCGTTCTATTCTCTCTGCTCCCCTTACGGATAAATGGCGTGATGGTTTGTTGTTGTTGTTGCAATTTAAAATTGGCAAAATAATTTTCTACGTCAGTTCATTTCAATTATGCCGTTTTTTTCATACGAAGGTAGTTAATAAAAATATTGTGACTATTTTAAATACTGAATAGAGATGTTGAGGCAAAGCAGCAAAGTTCAAATTATAGCAGACAAAAAACGTAACATGAATAAAGAATGAATTCGTTTTTTTTTGTTATTTTATGTATTAAATCATTTAATATTTAAAACATACGCAAGACGTAGCGCGTGGTTCAAGGAAGTGTATTTTTAAATGAATTTGCATATGCACATTGCTCTTAATATGTCATAAGTAATACTCTCGTTGATTTTTAATGACACGTACTTAAAGCAACGATTTAACGGTAAGAACTTAGGAAAAGGTGCAAAAATATTCTAAATACATTAAAGAATTTTAAAAAAATAATTTAAGTGTGTAAAAAGTTTATAACTTAAACCAGTCAATAACAAGTCATGAGCTCTTTAAGATGCTATAACATCCATATTCCTTTTTCAAAACGGGTTATTTATTTATTTTACGCATTAAATACATATTCATTTTATACAAATACACGTCGGTTTGGAATGAAAAATAAATACAGCGAAATAACGGTTAAAAGGATCTACGATGTGAATGTTGAAGGATGCAGAAACCGAGGAAGACCGAGATAGACATGGCACGATCAAATCCAACAAATACTTATAGATAGACATGTCAAGAGTTGGAATAATCGGCGTGCGTGTGTGAGAAGATGTATGAATGTAGAGGAAGCGAAGTATGTATGCAAAGACAGAGCGATATAGCGTTCTATCTTCACTGCCTATCCTTATGTAGCTGCAGACGCGCTGGGATATTTATTTATTGTTTAGCGCCCTACAGAGAAACAGCGTGATGGTTTGTTGTTGTTCTTTAACATTTTATAGGTATATTATTTTTCTTATTATTTTATACAAAATTTAAAATAAAAATAAATTAAAAATCTACATTTTAATATGAAGGGAAGAGTGAGGGTGGGAAGAAAATAATAATTAGAAAGAAAAAACTCAAATATTTTTGTAGATATCGACATTTCAATCTTTATTTAAATGTAAATAAAGAATTTGGCGGGCGTCTCTGACATTAGTGGGGTTTTCCGAAATCTGTGAATATTTTTTTTATTTATATCACTACAGAGATGGGTAGAATTTTTGTTTCAAGATTATCGATATTCGAGCGTTTACAGGGCTTATGACCTGTCATAGGTTGGGTTCAAGTGGCCACTTTTATGTAGATACTACAACATTCCCCATTCCGCTTATTAGCGAATATCCATATCGGTGACATTTTTGGTTTTTGTATATATGTCATGAAACAAGGAAAGCTTTCGCTAGCGCGTTTGGAGCGCCATCTATGTATTTGATATTGAGGTTACATATACCTACTCCCCCTTGGGATAAAACCCAGAATTGTGTGTGTATAAATATGTAAAATATATATACACATACCAAAAATAATATTCTGTGAATATTTGTCAACAATTATAGTTATTGGCTTTAAAAATAATATTGAAAAACCTGACCGTGGCTTGCATGTCGCGGTTAGCCGTGGCAATGTATCGAGAAGGAAACCGCGTGTAGGGGAATGTTCGCCCGCGGGGGTGCGGAGTCGGAGAGGAGGGGGGAGGTTACACCGTCCTTGCCTCCCCCTCCTGTCCCCGCCCCGTCCAACGCGCCCTATTCCGGTGGCGAGTTACCAGCGGGACAGCTGCATGCCCGACGCCTAAAGGTCAGGATTCTCGAACAAGGCGCGAGCAAAATGTCCAGAATAAGTGATCTTTATCGGTTAATTGCCGTGAAAAGCCCGCTTTTCTTAGAAGGCGATGAGGTGGCCTTTTTTGACACTATATTAATTATTATAATGTATTTATTTAACAATTATTGAAGACAGCATAAATTTCCGGGTTAAACAGTTACGTAATGTAGACTTTGAAATTAAAATAACATGACGAATCAAAATATAATGAATAGAAAGCTGCTGCTAAACTGCCGATATGTGCAGAAAAATATGTACCTTATAGCGAATAGTCCTTTTAAAGAGTAAATTCTGACTTGTATTCGTAAGGCTTCTGAGCAGGTATTCCAAACGCTCGCGCTCTCGTGGCCGTATTATCTCGTATATTTACAAACAAAAAACACGACAAAAACTGTTTTCTCGCGCCACGAGAGTGGTTCAGAATAGCACCTCTGGGTGCGTAAAATTGTGCATAATGAGTGGCGTGGGAAGTAGCGAGGAAAGGAGGCAGAGACGTAGTGTGGCAACATTACTCGTCATGCCGCACGTCATGCTCCTCGTCGTGCCCGCCGCTCCCTATTTTCTCGGTTTTTGAGCGCGAGTGGTTGGCCACATAATCGCGCGGCCGCAGTACGCATCGAGCGCTCACATAAGACACTCGCGTCATTTTGAATTATGTATATTTCTTGGTATGACATTGATATAATTAGCTATACTAAAAATGCATAGAGCGCACGCTGCCACAGTTTCATCGTCCATTGTATAGAAAGACAAATGACAAGTGCGGAGCGTCGCGATTAATTGCACGAGTAGAGCAGTGTGTGGGCGGAGAGGGCAACATCGGGCAAAAAAGCGGCAGCGCGAGGAGCAAAGTGAGGAGCAGTGTAAATAATGCTACTATCTATGTACCAAGTAAAATAAGACGGCCGGGTGAAGAATCTACAGCATACGAATTATATATATATATATATATATATTTATTTATTTTTAAAAATAAAAAATAAATAAATCTATTACAAAAATTGAGAAAGAAACTGGCTTGTCGCCAATCGAGAAAAGTTGCCGAAGGAGCTCTCTGTAATCTGGGAGCCTCGGCAACTTTGTAGAAAAAAAAAATAATCCAAAAGTACCTACATAACATGTACTTCATTGGATTGAGGAAAATATTAGGTACTACGTAGTCCCTGGACATCTAAAACGTTAGACTGATCATCGTACCTTCGTGTGACGAAAAATATCGAGATGCTGCAATACGTGTGGTGCATATTGGGTATTATCGATGATCATTAAAATTATTGCACTTTATTGCTGGGTATTTCGTTGAGCCAGAAAAACCAATGCATGGATAAGAGCGAAAACAAAGGTCACCGATGTGATCCACATTGCTGCCAATCAGAAATGGAGCTGGGCTGATAATATAGCCAGAACCACAGACTCTAAATGGACCAAAAAAGTCCTGGAATGGCGACCCAGAACGGATAGAAGAAGTGTCGGCAGACCTCAGACAAAGTAGACTGATGATATAAGACGAGTTGCAGGAAGTGGTTGGATCGTTGGATGGGGTTGGCTCAGGATAGGGAGATATGGAGACTATAGGGGGGGGGGGACTATGTTCACCATTAAACAAGAGACGGCTGATGATGATGATTGCGTTGCACTCAGTATGTCATCTAATAGACGCAATCAAAGCTCTTGTGAATGCTTACGTCGTTTCGCGTCTGGATTACTGTAATGGAATATACGCTAATCTTCCAAAATCCCAAACTGATAAACTTTAATCGATTTTCAATGCGGCAGCAAGGCTTATACGGGAGTAAAAAAAATATTGTCACATCTCACAACATCTACGAAATTTGCACTGGTTAAAAAGCCCAGAGATAATAAAATTCAGCATTTTTTTTTTTTTTTTAAAAGAAATATTTGCGTTCTTATGATTTACCCAAATATTTAATTTTGAGGGCCATTCTCAACGAGTTGTAAATAACTCACTATTAGAAAATGGAATCAAGTTGGGATAGAGTGGGATTCGAACCACGAACCTTTGGTCTGTGAGTCCGAGACACTAGCCACGGGACCACAACCCGACACTATTTATTCAAATCCATTCATGAAATGGCTCCAAGATACCTATAGACATGTCAAAGAAAATCTACAATCAGGTCAGCATTCGATTTAGGCAGAAGAAAACTTGTCGAACTCCGCTGTCCAAACACTAGGTTCGGAGATCGTGCTTTTGCCGTTGCCGGCCCCTCTGCCTGGAACCAATTGCCTTCACACTTGAGAATCATCGACAGTCCCAGTCGGTTCAGATCTCAACTGAAATCGCAATTCTTTCGTTATCATACCCTCAATTTAAAAATCTTAAAATATAATATGTAGTGTTAACTAAGCTAAAGTGTAATTTAAAGAGTAAAATTTGTCACTTGAGGTGATTTTTCACAACAATGGCGCTAAACAAAGCAACCAAAATTATTATATGTATGTAAACATGTACATAGGTGATTGATTTTATTTGGTAATATAGAAGATATAAGTAATATTCACCATGCATAAAAGTAGGCATAGCATTTACGCTACGCTTCATAGTTGCGGATATTTGAAAATGACAAGTCTGTATTTGATTTCAAAATCACCCAAGCAAATTACAGTCAGATATACAAAATCATTTACCGTATCGTTAAGCCTCGCAGCGCAATTCAACTCAACCCGACTAAAGATAAAGTAGTCCATTTATATCTGTTGTTTGGCACTTGGAATTATTAAATGAAATAACGAGTATCCGCGTAACCATCGCCAGCCATCCAAACACGCAATAATTACAAGATCTAACAGACCAACTCGATACGTTCCAACTTTGCCCAGGGCGGACACGCAACGAATGACAGGATTAATTATGAGTATTATGTGTCAAAGTAAATCATCAGCCGGGACGAAAGAATGGATGAAAGCGATCCATGTGATGTACAGCAATTCAAAAGAAGATACAGAAATAAAGACCACCTTAGGATAATATGCTGTAACTTTTAATAATACATGTTTGTCTTGTTTAAGAAACGCCTGAAATATTATACTTCAAAACACTAATCTTTCCGTATTTTTTTATTGCATTTCTTTCCTGGATTACTTACTCTACGTCTCTTCCAAATTTTTTACCCGGTCGACAAATATGCATAGCTTTCATCATTATATGGTCAATATGTACTATAGACAGAAATATTTTTATTAAATGCAAAATCATTAATTGAGTCATAAATAATTTTGTATTTATAATGGTTAATGAATAATCAATAAAAAAATACGTCTACAGTTAAGAGCTATTAAGCACGAGAGCTTGCCTCTTTTTTTGAGTGGAAACAGCATTAAAAAACATAACGTAAATATGTGCAATACCTACATTAAATATTGAAAATTAAAACTGTAACAAATATATCGCAATAATTTATTGTATAATTACTTATTAATTAATTTATTGTGAAATTACCAATGAGTCCGCTAAAGTGAGCATATTTTTTACAGGTGTTTAAAATAAATTAATATTAATATGAATTAGATTAGGTAGATTAGATTATTATTAAGAATCGGACCGTGTTTCTGTTAAACTTTATTTTTTATAATTAATTTTAATCAAGCGTTGATTAATTTATCGCAATATTTTAAGCATACCAAATTTTCTGATATTTTAAAACTAAGGTTTTTATATTATATGTAGTATCAATTAAGAATATTAGTCGGGTTCGTGGGTAGTGTCGCGAACTCTGGAGCAGGAGATCCGAGGTTTAAATGTCGCCTTACCTTAACTACCCATTTTCTAACACGGTTATTTAAGAAGGAAAAAATTACATAAAAAAATTCAATATCGGGGTGAATGATAAGAACGGAAATTATCATTTTAAAAAATAATAAAAACATCCAATAAAATTCCTTGCAAACTTCTTACTCTACTCGTAATGGCCTTCAATATCTCTCGCTTACATTCAACTTTCCATGGTTGTTGTCGTCGACAAAATTTCAGTTATGAATGTCTTGCAACGATCGCTATTAGACTTTTTACAACTTATTTCGGTAAATTATTAAATCTGAAATAATTACATTTCCTTTTTTGTATCTTTAGACAAGCCATTAAGTAAAGGTAAAAACACTGTACGTTGTGTAATTAGTATGTCATTAATATGATGGGAAAAAATATGCTAAATGTTAAAATTATGTTTACATTGAACTTTGAAACGAACTGTTTATGTATAAGATTTATGTTCACACGTAGGTTTATTAAAAAAAAGCGACAAAATCTCTATTTCCGGTTGGAATGTAATTACGAAAACGAAAGTGATAATATATTAAGTGAAAATATTCAGACATTTTAATTGAACAGGAAATGTTAAGGGATTGGGCAAATAAGACCATTTGTCAAATTCCCAAGATGCTTGGAAATTAGGCGCTTTATGAACGGGACTGCGAAAACTGTGGAATGTCGTCCTAATTTCGGGACGGTCGGCCGCCCTCGTGGGGTGACTGTGGGTGACCGGGGCGGGCGAGCGGGTTGGCAGCCGGGCCGGCTGGGCTCGGGGAGGCGAAGGAATAATTAGTATTAGCATCGCGAATTCGAAATAAAACACTAATTTTTTCAAATGTATTTTACAGCGCCTTTAAGGTGATTTCGCAAAAACGACGCCATATAAATAATCTAATTTAATAATAATGATAAAAAATTTACTTTTTTTTCTATAAGAACACCTTACTGGGCTGCCACCTCTCCAGATTTGAACCGGAGTCTGCGAGGTTAAATATAGCATATCAGTGCCTACGGGTCAGCGTCGTTTTTCTTGGATCAGACAGTGCGAGCGAAAGACAACTGGGATAGCACTAAACTTGGTATACCAGTACCTCGATTATGAACGCTATCTTCATCTGTATATATCGAGACGGAATACTAACTTCTGTACTATCTGTATCTTACCTCGGTATGTTCTACCTACTTGTCATATCGACATCATATGATCGAAACAAGCCAATGGAATGACCGCAAACAATTAGTCCGCGTTCCTTACGTCATTAACATTTCAAATAGTTCTCATTTATAGTTTAAATAGGCTTCTGTAATAAAAAGTGCTCATTTCAAAGCGATTATAAACTCCAATAAATCCCAATTCAAGCAAAAAATGCTCGCTTGAACATGAATTTTGTATGACTTTAGGAAATCCGCTTAACGATCGTCTGTATATATCTACCGATCGACTACAAAGCCGGCTCCTTTAACGCCTCGATACATACACTCGGAAATATAGTAAAACAGGTGGAAAAAATATAATAACTAATTATTTTTTTAAAGTGGTAACTTTCTAACGCCTAGATACTCTCATTTGTTAATAGGAAAGAACCTAGCGACATTATTTTCACATCTAGGCGTTCGCTTTATTAAAGTGACAGTTATGATGGAATTTAATTCGACTTCGAAACTTACTTATTTCTCTCTCATATTTTTGATAGGTTTCTAAGAAAAAAAAGTGCCAACCTCAAAACGATGAAAATTTTCAATAAATCATAATTAAAGGGAAAATTGCTCGGTGGAACAAAATTTTTGACACTTTTAATGCGTAGATAAACGTATCGAGGGGTTTTAGACCCGTCGGTATAAACCGATGTACTTACATCAAAACTTGATGGTGGCGGTATCGGTAGTGTACCTTTGTAGTTGGTCGGGAGACTTTTATCTTCAACTATGACGTCATACTGAAGCTTTGTAATTTTAGAGCGTAGATACGTGTACCGCGACGTACGCTTCCCCTTGTTTCATATCGATGTACCTACCCGAAACTTGAAGGTGGCGGTTCGGTAGTATATCTTTATAATCGCTAGAGGGAATATATCTTCAACTATACCGTCGAGGTATGACGACTTTATCTTCTCATCATAATCGAGGCCCCGGGTCGCAAACAAAAGCTACCTTAATCGCTACATATAGAGACGGTTAAAACATCGATATTTATGTATGAAAATGTGTGTATTTGTATGAAAATTTAAAGTATCTTCGTCACGTCAGTATCTGTAATTGAACATGTTAACATTTTTAATACGGAAAACTTAATTTTGTTTAGTAGATAAAATTCAAGATAAATTTTAACTATTAATGGGAAGTTAACGTTTAAAATTTCCTTTGAAATACGAGCCCTGACTTGCTCTCATAAGTTGCCTTTATATTTCGCATTAGTGCAATTGTCGCCGGAGTTTCCGGGTCCGAACTGACATGGCGTAAATATTATGATTTTGAGAATTACGAATTGAAAATATTGTTAAAATTAGATCTGAAAAGTTCAATAAATTACGAAAATACTTCAGAAACTGTTGAATCACTCTATATAAAAAATGTAGACGGGGATCGGCTTTACGACGAGACCAATAAATTGGAGCAAATATTCTCTCAATTCGTACAGTTAGATTTTTTAACATTGTCGGTTGATTCACTGGATTCAGTTAGTGAAAGTCGCGAATTTCGAAAAACTACCGAAAATTAATGGATTTTTTTCTCAATCCCCATCAATTAAGCTTTTAAGAAAATCGTTTTTCCCCAGTGGGAAATTTATGGAGAAAAAAGTGAAACTGCTTATCAGTCGAGACGGGGAAGTCGGATTTGATTGTAAATACATTTACAAATAAGTTTTTAAAAAACCCGAACAAGAAAAGTGGCAAAAAAAATATAGACACATAGTGGCTTTTAAAAATGGGCTCTTAAAAACATCTTAATCGCTGCTCCAAATGGCTCCTTGCCAGTTAGAGCAGCAATTATGAGTTAGTGTTTGATTCATGTTTTTTTTTGTCTGTGTCGTATTTTAAAAAATGCTATTTTGTCAATTTTTAAATATTATTATAATTCCCTGGATTTTACTATTTTTCTTTCAGTTTTTACCTTCTTGGACTTTTTTAAACATATTTTTTCAGTTTCACCATTTTTGTAAGATTTTCATATTTTAATATTATTTCATCTTATACAAGATTTACATATTTAAAGCATCTCTATACATTAATAAGACTAAATACCTATATAAAAAGAAATCAATGCCGCGTACCTCAGAACAGGTATTTATTTACAATGCCAGTGAAGATAGACAGTAGGTATCTTCTAATTTGTTTGCTTATAATTTAAATTTTATTTAATTATAATTGTACTACATATAATTTTACTTAATTGTACCCTTCTTTCAATGCTTTGCAAACAGAACATATTGTTTTTTTTATTATTTTTTTTTAAAAATAAGCAATCTTTTGAATAACTTTTAAATTCCCGCCAAACTGTAAAAGCAGTTTTTTTGCAGGGATTTCTCTCTTTTAACATTTTCGTAAAACAACATAAAAATATAAAAAATGTTTACATAAAAATATAAAAAATCTTAAATATATCAATAAAACAAAAGTTTAAAAAAATTTCATACAAATTAAGTTCTTTTTGATACCGAAATATATAAAAAATAATAAACAAGCACTTTTTTTAACACTGTTTTAAATTGTTTGTTTTCCTTTTTTTTTACACACTAAACTTACTTTTACTTAATTTTTATTTATATCACTATTCTTTATTTCGTCCGGGAGTCTATTGACTATGCGAGGGAGTATATACGCCCTGGTCCTCTCTCCATACGCTATAATAAACGTACCATTTAATAAAAATAAAATAAAAATACCATTTACTATATAATAAACGCCGATTGTTGGCACTGAACTGAAATAAAAAATAATCAAGCTGGTTAAGTAAGTTAATTTTTAAACGAACACTAATTTTAAAAAAGACTCGACCGTTTTAGCGCGTTTTCCTACCATACAACAGGGCTGGGGTTCAATTTTCGGCGAGGTTGACTTGAAATATTTATTTGGGGTGTTTTACACTGACATATTTAATAGTCCCTAAACGGCACCTGAGGCTTGAGAATGATCATAATATTGCGTTCGTTTATCTAATGAATGATCAATTTACCCTGCGATTGGTGTTTCAATGCAATGAAAAGGAGAATTAAGATGATGAATCATAAATTCATCCGGTTTTATAGTAAATACATTTTTATATGTGCCTAATCGTGTAGCCGTGTAGCTATTTGTGTAAGTATAAAAAACGCTTAATGAATATAGAGGATAACAGGTTTTTTCTTCAATATTAATTGCAGGTTCATAGCTATGAATAACTTAAATTTGTAGTTGTAATATGTAGTTTGAAAGTTTGACGTTAATTGCCATCGAATGCCCTGTCGCTTACGACATTCTATCCGACAGCTTTGTAGTTAATATATTATATTTTATTCAGGCGCTATGATTGATTACAGCGTGTTCGGGGCGGGAAAGATTCGAATTATGGAACGAAATAATATATACGTAAAAGGCCGTTTTCTCACCATCCACACGCTACGATAAAATAACGCAGGGTGAATTGATTTTTATTGGATTATAATTATTTTATTTATTTAATGGCGGGTTAACGCACTGACGGAAACACCACGAGGTGACTCACGTCCACTCGATTTCTTGTTGCATTTTTTTCAACCTGAGAATAGAAAATAAATAAATAAAACGAAAAAATTTAATAATAAATAAGTATCCACCCACCCTAATTTTACCGTGCCGTGAATATTTGGACGATACATGTGAAATGGGCCGAGGGGAACTAATCTATAGCGGACTTAATTAATAAATACCTTACATAAAATGGGTTGATAATCCAACTTATATCAAATTAATTCGGGTTGATAATGAAGTTGTATAGTTAATTAAAGTGTAATAAAGATTGTAGAAATGAGGGGTTATTTAAGATTTAAAATGTTGGTCAGAGAATGTTACGTACGATATTTTAGATCGGTTATAAACAATTGAAGTTAGACTGGCAGTGCGTGGACAAAGGAGTTTTAGTCCCGACACTTATTAGTATTAGTAATTTTTAAAAAGTTCTTCATGTTGAAAATAAAATATTAAAATTAGACAACTTTGAAATTAAAAAAGCGATTCATAATAAGAAAAAATAATAAAAAAACAAATAAACCATATTTCTTTTAGTCCACTCCTGTCAAGTTTTAAAGATCGTATCCATCTTACATTACGCTTCCTATCCTAACAAGACACAAATACTTGTTTTATATATGTAACTAGCTGACCCGACAAACGTCCTGCCCGAACGTTGGCTTGCCTTGGAAAAAGACTTTTTATTGATAACTAGGTACTTGTTTGTGATTAAATTGCAAAACTAAAAATTGTTAATATTCAAATATTAAATTTAAGTAGGTACTTGTTAATGGTTAAATTTCAAAACATAAAATAAATATTTTTTTCAAATATGGCATTCTTTTTGCAAAGCGAGGAAATTGAAAGTAAATGAACTTCCTTTTAGAATACGGACCCTCGTACTTGAAAAGTAGAAGCAGCCGATGCCAGGTCATTAGCCTTGTTAATACTTAGACTTCCATAAACCATTCTCAAAAATGTTTTCCCTCTCTGTTGCAATAATTTAGAGTAAAAATATTTTATAAAAAATGCGCCTGAGTAACAAATACACAATAATCGTTTTGTCGAACTCAATCCGAATGGTAATGTTTTAATTCTGGGGAGGGGAGGAGATTCGGCCCCCTCCTCAATATTGTTAAGTGTGCAGAGTGGGGGAAGCGATGCCACCACGTGGAAGTAGGTGCCGGGAACACATAAATATACGGGCGACCCTCAGCAATAAAAATGCGCAATAAAACACACGTTTTCGTGGGGAAAAAAGGAAAATCTGTGAATCGCCAAACGTGGGGTACGATCAGAGCCCTTATTCTATTACTACTTGGTTTCGTAAGTTCGTTCGTTCGTATCGTATGTCGCGAAACGAGAGCGAAATACGACTTTTGTGGCTCTAGTCTGATAGGAGTGCCACAAATCTAAATGCGTCAAACTAAGAAAAACGTCTATTTGACCACATATCAATACATAAAACAAACAAATCGTTACGCCTTTTCACCGCAAGGGTAGACTCATCTTCAAGTATTTATTGGATTTAATCAAACATGTCTTTCTCGGTCTTCCTTAATATAACACGATTTTTACTCTAAATCATTTTACTATAGCATTCATTGAATAAAATATAATTAATAGACAACTTATTTAATTGTTAGTTTTGACACTTAACAAATATATTATGACTGCCACGTTCCGTATCATGGCAGTCTTGATAAATTATAAAAGATTAAATATAAATATCATCTAAAAGTGCCATTATGAACTCGTTATAATGAACAGTTATGACAGTCTGGTACAGTGTACTAGATTCAAAATTTTATTTAATTAATTAAATTAAATTTTATTTGATCAATTTCATTTGATTTTATTTCAAACATATAACAACAGAGATGAAAAACATTTTAGCGAAGGTAATGTAGAAGTCTAGGCATCCACAAGCCTTATGACCTGTCATTGGTGGGTTTAAGTGGCCACTTTACACACTGTGTAACATTCACCATTCTGCCTATATTTGAATATCTACATTGACGTTTGTGAAGTTAAAAAGCTGAAACCTCAATTGTGACGGGTGAGATTACGACTGAATTATTTCACCCACATACCTACTTTAACCAGCCAATGACATAAGCCCCGTGGATGCCTAGACTTCAACATTCTCTTCTTTAAAACGCTCTTGATATCTGTTGTAACATGTTGGTAATGACAGCTCCCCATTGTCTACAAAAATTTGGACAAACTAAAAACATTGTTGATAAATTTTATTTAATTAACTTAACTCACAACACCGTTTTTTTAACATGTGGCATCCTAGACGGGAGGGGTGCGACATGTGTTACGAACGAACTTACAAACGAAGTAGTGACAGAATAAGGGCTCTGATGTGTTTGTACTTTTACCCGGCAACGTATTTATCAACACGTGTGGTGCGGCGGCTTAAAAATTCGAAAGCGGTTTACTTCTGCTTAGAGCGAAAATAAATTACCTACATCAAATATTTATGTACGTTGTAGAGGTACATTACAGTACTGCGAACAGGGGTGTTTTGTGCCTGCCTAGAATACTTCGCGATAATCTAAACTCTGTTGTAAATATAATCATAATATTAATAATAATAATATTTGGCTGATTTATTTTGTGAAAAATCACCCCAAGGGCGCTCTTCAATTGTATACTTCTTAAACTTACATTCTAACTAAGCTAAAGTGACATATTATTATATTTTCTGATTTAAAATTGAACGCAGGCAGTCGACAATTTTGAAAAATATATAAATTGATGTTATCGGGTGCAGTAAAGTCGATTCTATGTTCTGCTAAAAACAGCCACACCACTTTCATACAAAAAACTGTAAACTACTGGGAGTCATCCTTAATTCTGACCTTTCTCTTGAATTAGTAGAACGATAAGTTCATTCTTTTACCAGCTGAGGCAGATTAAATGCATACGCAAAAATTTGCCAGTTGATGCTGCCCGTCAATTAATAAATGCGTTTGTAGTGTCTAGAGTCGATTATTGTAGTGGTATCTACGCAGGTCTACCAATGAAAAAAATGACTCGCCTACAGTCTGTATTAAATGCCGCAGCGTGACTTATTTTTGGAATCTCTAAGTTCAGTCATATCACTCCACTACTTTAGGAATTGCACTGGCTACGTTTTCCACAGAGGGTGGAATACAAACTATGTTGGCTTATGTATAAGTCACTGCACAACTCTGCTCCAGAATATCTAAGGGAACTCTAACATTCCAGATGAACTAGCTGACAGACGTCTTACGCTTAGATCAGCTACATCTACGTTGAAAGGAAAAGTTATTATACCTCTACGCAAACAGCGCACTAAATTCGGCGAACGTGCATTTGCGGTCGCAGGCCCTACGGCATGGAATGCTCTCCCAGCAGAAGTCCGAAACTGTGAGAGTGATGTTTCGGAAGAAACTTAAAACTCACTTGTTCTCTAAATCATTTGAATAAATTCTTAGCGTGGTGACAAAATACATTATTTTTCTTAAATTAAAAAGTTAAAATTAGATTTATATAATCACTTTGTAAAGCGCCCTTGAGGTATTATATTACGAAAATGGCGCTGTATAAGTTATCAATAATTATAATTATAGTCACCTTCTGAAAATGGTGTCGACCACAAAAATGGCATTTCTTGATTTGCAAAAAACACCCACAGCACTAGAAAAATTTTACGGTCTTCAAAAATCATTAAAACCGGTCAAATACGTAATTAGATAAGTAATTAGATTCTTGTTCGTAATATAAAAAAAATCGAATGTATTTATTGTTTATCATTTGTTAAGTCAAAAACATTCCAACTGTTTGTAGATTTTATTGTTCACTCTTTTCACAAAAGTGCTATTATTTCAGTTTTGCTTTTCTATGCCTGGCTGCTTTCTGCATAACTACGTTCAATTAAGAGTATGATAATCTAAAGAAGCAAGATTTTAGTATTTTCCCTAATACAAAGGTCCGATAGGTATCCTGGAGCCATTTCGTGAATGGATGGAGTACTGTCCAGCAAAGCTTGTATTTTATTCTCTCTGTGTTTTTAAACCAGTGCAAATCTCGAAGATGTGAGAATATTTTTTTACTCCCGTATAAGCCGCTGCTGCATTGAAAACAGATTGTCAAAACAATAATATGACCTGTCTAAACAATAAATACAGCAGTTTCTAGATAGTCTTAACACACAAAACTTTTACCCTGTTCGAATGTTCGTACGAAGCGTTCGGATTATAATTATGCAGATATATTGAAAGATTTTTTTTTTTTTAAATTAAGGTTTTTGTAAAATTTATATTTGAAGCACTAGTTTACTGGTTATATAGTTATAAAAAAATAAATATAAAACAGTGGGTGCGAAGGTGTTCACGGTCACTGTTAGCAATTCTCACAGTAAAGCAGCAAATAAAATAGAATGTAGCAATTTGAATGCATAAAATAATTAAGGCGATGAATAAAATAAAATCAATATTAAAATGTATCCAACAATGTCATACATATGAAACAAGGGATAAAAAAAAGACAAGATTAACAATGAGGAGAAAAACAGAATCTCAAAACTCATTGTATAAGGGATTGAAGCTGTACAAAGAGTTACCGCGAGAAATGGAAGGAACTTAATTTTGAAAAATATGTTCTTGAGAAGTTTTGCTAAAAAATATTACAGTTAATAAAAATTTGTATTAGTTCTTAAAATGTTATGAACTAAGTTTGTAATAAATAAATATGTTTATTTTTTGGGTGATACCGTGTGTGTTGGATTTGTTCCGACGTTTCGGCTACCATTGCAGGAGCCATCTTCAGGGTAAACGGAGTGTTTTGTATGCAAAAATACGTGTCTAACTACTAGTTATTTGTACCGTGTCGCAGTTGGCAGTAGGCACATTTCTATTAGTTTTTGTAGTATGTAGTTCTGGGAACCATGTTGAGTTTAATTTAAGCCCGTCGTCTTTGTTTATGTTTTTTGGGTGTCTGTGTATTTCTATTGCCTCTTTTATTATTCGTAAATATAAAACAACTTTGTTTTTAATCACTTTTTTTTTCTCAACCGACCGGTTTCAAAACTACACCAGCTTCTTAATCAAGGTTTAATAAACGAATAATGAATCGAACCCTATTTTATTTTAACAGTGCTTACTAAATATTACATCGAAACATGTTTCGGAGCTAATAAGCAAAGTCTTTTTGTCATGTTGTTTTTGATGTGAAGTGAGATGGATACGATCTTTACAACTATACAGGGTTAAGCGCCCTTGAGGTATTTATTACAAAAAGATGTTTAATAAGTTAATGGCAGATCTTAATTTATTTTTTGCACCACAACGGTCAGGGGGCCCAATTAAGTAGTGAATTACAACACAGAACAGTGAGGCTTGAAAAAACCACATTTAATTTTTGTGTCTTTACTGGGAATCGAACCCGGAACCTTTCGTATGTGAGTCAAGCGTCTTAACTACTACACTACAGAGGCCGCCAATAAATAATAACATTAAAAAACCTAGTTTTAAACGCATATTCCTCTGAAGTTCTAAGACTTATTGATTCAAATGTAAAAATTTAAAATAAGCGGTTCTGTAGCACTAAAACTGGAAGGTGATGTAAAATAAATTAACAATAATTTTATTTTTTTGCATTAGGTACTTAGGAGGTTTGAAAATAAGCAATGAATGAGTAGAGAAAATTTTATTTTTTATTACTTCGTTGTGGCTCCGCCAGGAATCGAACACAAAACCCTGTGCGTGAGGAAAGGCATCTTAACCATTAGTTACAGGAGCCGTAAATACAGTTCATTATGCAAACAATTATGAACTAAATCTCACAAGGTCGCTTTCATTTTTTACATTAGCTATGAAGACACATTTCGAACGTATTTAAAATAAAAAGGCGGGATAACAACGTAATAGGGCATTTTTTCTGCATGTTTCAAAGTTGTTTATTTTCTTCGAAAACGGTCGAGGCGAGGCGCAGCGCAGGTATGTTGGGGTCATAAATCGTAAAGGTTGCTTCGGCACAAGACACAGTACAGGAACAGGTACATTATGGCTATTATATTGCACCTAACTTCGTGCCTTTCAGAACAAAAGAAATAAAAAGGGCCTAATACAAAATCCAACCCGGGTAGTCATTATCGTACTAACTTTAGTTAGGATCAGAGACGAATTGAACCGGACAAAATATGCCTACATTAAAAATTATGCCGAGGGAGGGGTCTTGGTAGCGTATAATTTAAAAAAACAGAACGCGCTGAGAACGGCGTCACGCGATTCGTCGCCGCCGACGAAAAAATCGCGCCGTATTCACATTCACGAATGCCGGTAACAGCGCCGGCTGAATTGAGCGTCACATTCCAAGGTAAACACTATAGGGCGAGAGCTCTAGACGAGCGATGAGATTGCGCGATCGCTTTAAAGCGACCCCGTGTTTAACTCGGGTTATATTTAGCGTCGCCGTAGTCCACGTGGACTGAACCGAAGTGCCGAGACCCGCCCGACGCGGCGCAGTATCGGGAAAATGGCTTGGAAATAAGTAACAAAGTGTACACTCGACCGGGCGATTACGTAGAATTAACGCGCGTTTTCGAGTCGGTGTCTCTGTATTATTGGTGTTTTCGTTCGTGTTCGGCGCCATACACCAGCCGTACGAATACGTACAGCGCACAATGACGACCCGAGGAATATTAGTGTGGGAGCTATAATGGCTTTTGCTAAACGCGAAGAAGTTTTACCGCGAAAAGGTGTGAACGGAAATCGGTTCTGTTTACTCACACAAGCGTAGGTACTCCGAATACCGAATACACATATACACATAAAGGTAACTAAGTATTGACATATGAACCCCCTATCTATAGTATGGGTACTGTGTATCTATTATCTATTCCGTTGACAGACAAGAGTGACAAATAAAATCGTAAAGTTCTGTTAGGTACACAAATAACACTTCTACGTGTTTGTCATTTGAAAATATTACATTCCACAATACTACGGAAGGTAGTTACTAGGTAGATACGTAGATAGTTACTGAATATTAGACACTTATTTCACAACAGCGTGAAAATGACAACTTATTTATTGCACGAACGCACATTTTTCACGCGCTTAGACGATAAACGTTTTTCGTCTTAGAGGAAACGCGGTCTGACTTTTTAAACAACAATCAAAACAAAAGAAAACAAACCATAACGCCGTTTCTCCGTAGGAGAAGGCAGAAAGGATAGAACGCCATATCATTATATCTTTGCCTACATACCTCGCTTCCTCTACATTCATACATCTTCCCATCCACGCACGCAGATTGTTCCTACTTTTGACATGTCCATCTTCAAGTATTTGATGGACTTGATCGTGCCATGTATTTCTCGGTCTTCCTCGTTTTCTGCATCCATCAACATTCGCATCGTAGATCCTTTTAGCTGTTCTTTCGCTGTCCATTTTGCTCTACATGTCCAAACCAACGCAGCACCCCTTTCTTGATTCTGTCGATAATGCGTATGTCAGCCTTACACAGATTACGTATCTCGACATTTGTGTACCTATCATACATCGTTTTACCACACATTCGCCTGAGGGATTGCATTTCGACTTTTCTTCATATAAACTTATTCCCTATGTTCTCCCTGGATTATGGCACTAGGCAGTGATTCTTTAACACACCATAGATAAAAAGGATTCAAAAAGCGGTCAGTTTTATCTGCCGTCTTCGGACGTACGATATACAAATATAATAATAATTTTAAAAAACCCAAAAGGTACTGAAGAATTCATTCTGACACTCTTTCTTAAAAAAACAAAATCGGTTTAGTTTTTTTTAAGGTTTAATACCTATTAGAAACATCACTTTGCAACAGAAGCATTAAAATATATATATATATATATATATATAAATGGGGGCTAGATTGTAACTGTCCGTCGCTCTGTAGCTGCAAGACTAGTTTTTTTATCTAGCTCCTATGTATTTTTTTATTAAAAATAATCTATTGGAGGGTAACTAAAATCCCAACCGCCTATGCGCTCTGTACCTAGCTGCAGGATGTGTTGGAATATTTATTGTACAGCGCCCTTGAGTTGATTTTCCACAAAAATGACGCTATAAAAATTATCCGGAATAAATAAATAAAGCAATATAACTAATGATTTAACTGCTAATTCTATACGAATAGTCAGGTACATACAAAATGTTTAAAATCGTACGAGAAATAAATGCAGGAACTTGAGTAAAAATATGCAAAAAATACCTTTTCTCTATAACTCTAGAGCCGCCGGTCTCAGTCGCCGCGGCCGGCGGCAGCGCGCCGAAATAATTCTAACGATATATTAATTTATATGTCAGTTTGGAGAATTATTTTATGTTGGACGCACGGCGGTATGAATTGTATTTTTTTTAAACATAAGACGGGATGTGGGACTGTGAAGTATATAAAATACCTAACGTCGGCGGCCGGCTAGTCTGCGCTTGAGCCTTAAAATAATGGGATCTTAAAACGATCTCGGTATCCGGGCATAGGGGCTTTAAATTAAGGCAGTTCATTGTAACCACAAAAACTAAAAGCCATGTCTCTTAAAACACCCGTATCTTAAATATTACCCCAGTATAAATCCGAACGTACATACATACCTACAAATAACAAATAAACGCGAGTAAATATGTATTATGCGTCCGTCAAAACACGGAAAATAAAACAATTCGTAATTTTAAGTAAAAATTAAGTAATAATTGGGAACAATATAAGTTTTTTGCATTGTTTATCAACCATTTTGCGGATCACTACCGGCATCCGTGTGATTGATTTTACAGAACGCTACTTTACTAAAATTGCAATTTCGAACTGTTCATTTGTTTGGTACAAAATGAATTAAGAAAAAACATTCGGCAATTAGCCGCCAACAGAAGACGAGACTTGTGTTTTGTATTTTTACAAGCTCCCGTCGGCGACGCGACGGAATGTTTTTCAACCAATAAAATGCGATGGAAGTCATTGCTGTTTTTATAAAATTCAAGTCGAATTTTGACAGCGTTCTGAAATCAAATTCTCTGAATTTTAATTGCATAAACAAAATAAACTTAAAAGAAAATATGTAACATTTTATTCCGCACAAAAGAGTTACTTAATTATGTTTATTTTGATCAAGTACGTATTTATATTTCTACCACGCCATCCTACCCACGTGAAAAATATAACTTTGTGGATATTGTTAGTGAGAATGCAAGGAAAAAATCGTAAAGAAAGATGTTATTGGTGCATAGATACTTGTATTATTGGTATCCTTCAGCGAAATAATCCAAAATAGGCACCACAACACACAACACGTTAAAAACAATATAACACAATATAACAACTTGTACGAGAAAAATGCATTCGCAAATTAGCTATGCACGGCGCAACCACAACTCCACATAAACACTCGAAACCGCACAACAAAATAATAAACTGCGCGTTACCACAAAAAACCATCAACAAAGATACATTTTGTAATGAACAGACGTCATAAATACATGTTATAAAAGCAAGAAAAACTAACACGAATGGGCAATCCTCAGCAACACTCGAATAATAGTCATTCAGTTTGAATATTCACCACAAAATTGATACTTCGTTAACACACGCGCGAATTTAACTTGTAAGCGACGCGACGTACTCTCTCCTCTGCGATCTGACACCAACTGAAGTTGGGAAATGCTTGTTTCATGATTCTCTCTCGCTCTAACGCACTGATACACTATTGCCTGCTCGCTTGCTCGTAGCTGTCAGTGTAAGTCCAGTAGCCCCCAAGCTGTGTAATAATATTGTGGGACGGATTTGAAAATGGAAATAGAACGCTTTAAAAAATAAATAAATGTTGTAATTAATTATTGTTGTTTCTGCTAACGGTTGTGAACAAGACGATGTATCCACGTGCAATGGAATATTTTTCAAACGGCTTTCAACATAATTGAAAACATTTAGTAAATTTTTACATTTAGTTTATAAGGAGTTTAAATGAGTAGATATTTTTTTAGTCTTCTAAGAAAACGATAATACATAACGACTTTAAGGATCTTATTAAAAATTTTGTAGGAATCGAGAAATAAAATGTTTTAATCAAGTGCCTACTCAGATTATAATTTTATTTTGTAGGTAGTTAATTATATATAATTGTATGATTATCATTATCTTCACCTTAGAGGATAAAACACGGGAGTCTACTTTTAGCCGTTTGATGATGTAAAAAATGCTGAATTTATCACAAGACGCTATTTTGTACACGAAAAAAACACCGAAGCCCACTTTCGTCATTATACGTAAATGATTTTTAAAATCTTTTAATGCAAAAAACATCAGTAGTCCAAGATGTGCTATTTAATATGTACTAGTTACTACAATAATCTTTATATTATATATTTTTTTTAATAGACAAGCTCATTTGTGTCAAAGGTTTTGTTTTGAAAATCGCACAATCACAAAATCTTGTTTTCGAAACATTTCGTTTAATGTGATTTGATTTGTCTTTTAGGGTAAAGATTAAATTTTTCAATTTTAACATTAATAATAATAATAATTATGGTTTATCAACAAAAATAACAATTTCTTTATCTACTGCATATCGATTTAGATTTATCTGGATAATGTCTAGTCTGCCTAAATTGTAACAACCTGTTTTAAGGCAGATATTTTTATGCAAAATAAAATATTTTAATACTATCTACTAGTTAATTTATTATACAGTTATACAACGTCAATTTATACCGTTTATTATTTAAGAATGTTTTTGAGTAAATATTCTGATTTTTCTCTATTGGTTTAATGTTATCTATATTTTTAGTTAAATATATCAATTTTTACGATTTCTTTTGCAAATAATTGACCTGGTATCTTGTTAATTTAAAATTATGATTACTCAACACCATCAGCATTTGAATAAATTCTGATCATCTGATAATAAAATAAATTGTTTTACTCAAATTTTCAGTATTTTTTTTAATTATATTATCTGATAAAATACTTTTCTACAAAATTAATTCGAGCGTCCTCTTTACTAGGGAAACCTGTTCTAAGTAGGACTATACAGTGTTGAAATTATAATTTACATTATTCACATGTCACTCAATTTTTTTTGTTTCTTGTATGCTAATTTACTTCAGACAGATTTAAATTTATTTTTTGTTATCTGTTTACTCGGTTGTATAGGAAAGCACATGAAATAGTTTGGCAGATGAATAATCCTTGCACCATTGACCAAATGTTGTTTTAGAGGGAGGAATATTGCCAATTATATTATTTCTTGCCCTTCTTCCATAAAATCAATATTCATATATAATAACTTTGTAAAGCGCCCTTGTGGTGTTGTTTTTCGAAAACAGGGCTATATAATTTATTCAAATATAACTAAGAATCATCCAGAAACCGCATACGAGCATCAAACAGAAGGCGACTAAACTACTTATAAATGAGTTGTTTTACGTTTGGACCCATTAGTTTCTTTGTAGACGTCGCTCAGTACGCAACTCCTGATTTGAATTTTACCATGCCGTGTTGTGTCCTTTCAAAGTGAAGAAATACTGCTAGGATCTTAAAGAAACAGGGTTGGATCACATTTTATGTGTGATTAGCAAATGAATGTGTAAGTAGCAAATACATTACTTAAAAATTAAAATATTTTTCCATCTGTCAGATTGTAGAAAAAATCAAAATGGACATTTCGTTAGTCTTGCCAGGGTAGTGAATTTTTTAACCCAACTTTGCTCATCTAATGAGAAAACTAATGAAAATTGGACCTCGGATTAAACAACTCTGTGGTGGACATTTGACCAACATTATTTTCAAAACATAAAATATTATTTAACATGACATAAAAAATATTAGTTTATGTAAAATAAAATTTGTTTTATATTTTCAGTTCAAAGTTCATTAATTCAATTACTCTTATAAAATGACCCTTTACTTATCTACTCTGTTGTGTCAATCAATATTTCCGCGTACACAATAAAATTTTTGAGAAATTAACAGATACCTTTTATTATTTTTTTTACCTTACATTTGTGTTATGATTATATTTTTTCCTATCGTGCAACATTACGCGGCTGCATCACGAATGCGTGCGGTAAAAGTGAGGCATAGTGGGGGAATTTTTGAACACAGTTCGATGTATTCAAATATGATTCTACGCTCCTTCTGGACTATTCTTAATTCTATGGTTATCCATATTAATAATAATAATATCATAATTTTCCCTTCCGCACCCCGTTGTGCATTGGTACTCCAATGAGGTTCAGTGCCACGGGAAATTGGATGTAAAAATGTTTTCTTATGAGCGGTAAAAATTAGAACATTAAATTGTACCGCTAAGTTTCTTAAAAATGTACGGAAAAAAAAGGTTTTAATGAAAATGAACTACTTTGAGCGACGCAAAGAGTTCTTGTGAATCAACCAATGATATATTTTACGAGAAGCCAACTGACCAATTAGCACAACTCACGAAGAGGACTTGCGACTTGGTAATTTTTAAATTACTAAATTTTGAAAATTCATCGCGCTGATAATACGATACATAAAAATATTCTCTTTTACTTAGTTTGATAGTCTATTGACAAAAATTAAATTAAAAATAACCTCTAACCTTCCTCATTGTTGCGTATATTGATATTTTTGGAATATGAAATGTGGTTACGTAATCAGTCTTACGCTTCAGATGCCGGTTTAGGGACAATGAAAAATCGAAGCGTAGATCCACCTTTATAACAAATATTTCACGTCGACTTCAAGCATTGAAATCGAATTCAACATCCACTACACTACAAAGCAGATTTCTTTTTTCAGGGTTTTTACCTGAGAGTAGCCATCGAGTAGAAATGACTCGTCTCGGGTTTTGGTTCATATTCAAAACATAAAACTGTATTCTTTATACGTCCGGACAATCAATAATGCCAACAGGTAATTAATATTTAAAGCGTCTACTCAGGTACTTATATCCATTTTGAGCGTGTCCACTTCAATATTATACTCGCATACATACTTTTATAATCTTCACATCATAAACCATCTGCTTCCGTAGAAAATAAATAAATAAAATAAAATTGGTGTCGGACTCTGCCGTCAAAACTCACTGTTGTACGAGTAATATTCGCCACATAGTTAAAAGGGACGACCCAAGTATTTTTGTCTCTGGTGTTTATCATTGCTTCGCTTCGTGCTTTTTGTTCATTTTTTAACACAAACACAAGGGTCGGCCGTTACGTGCTAGTGGTGTCTCTTTCACACGAGAGGTTAGGTGGATGCGGTGTCTCGCTCGCACGCACTCACAGATACGTAGCCACTTATACAGCTATTAATGTCGAGGACCTACACTCAGTAGAGGAGTAAAGCGTATATTATACTCTATGTAAAATATTACTTTACTAACGCGTAAGTATCTTCAAGTGGAAAGTTAATAAGTTATAAAAAAACTACTTACACAAAATATGTAAATGTATCGTAAGTTGATCGTTGAGTTCACTTACTAGTCAGAATACGAGAGCGAAAAATCTATGAACCTACCCATCGGCTAATTATTTTAACACCCTCGAAGTAATAATTCTCTAAAGAAGCCCTTAATATGGTATTTTCACAAGTCGGAAATAACGATAAAAATATCATATATATTTAAAGCGGATTTTTACGATTCCAATGATTCTAACTAATAATGCATTCGAAACAAGTTTTCATTTATAATTTATGAAATTTAATTTAAATTTATTTTAACAGAGAGGGAAAAAAAAATTGAGAAGGGAATATGGAAGTCTAGGCATTTACAGGGCTTATGACCTGTCATTGGCTGGTTTAAGTGGCCACTTTACACACTGTGTAACATTCACCATTCTGCCCATGTTTGAACATCCACATTTCCTCAACTCTTCCATCTGTTAACTTTTGTGAAGTTCACACGAGATTCAAGTTTTTACCCTTCCATCTGTTGAGGAATTGTGGATGTTCAAACATGGGCAGAATGGTGAATGTTACACAGTGTGTAAAGTGGCCACTTAAACCAGCCAATGACAGGTTAAATCCCTGTAAATGCCTAGACTTCCATATTCCCTTCTCATTTTTTTTTCCCTCTCTGTTGAAATAAATTTAAATATGAACAACTCCCTAGGGAGGAAATCCAGCCAGTCTGCAAGCATTTGGACATAAACAAACATTGTTAGAAATTTAATGTTTATTTTCAATAAACGCTGGTTCTCAATCTGATTATAAATATATAAACTTCATAAAACACGTGTTATTATCTTAAAATAATATAAATGTATATTCAATCAAATTAGTTTAATTTTAATAAAATATTGACTAAAGTTGCCTTTATTATCATTAATAAAGGCGCTAGGAATTCGCTCCCAAACAAACAATCAGCCACAAGCCGGCTGTCAAACATGAAAACGAAATTTCTATATAATGCTGACGGTAGCCAAAATTGGAAGAAAAAATAGTATTTTTGGTATTTTATTTATTTTCGCTTTACTTTACTCAATGTTTGTGTTCCCACTGAGAATCGAACCCGGAATATTGTTCAGAATTACATATCACGCATTCATCCAAAAACTTAGTGCTCTATGCACTATTTCGAATAACTAATAGTTGAAAGGAGGACAAAGAAATTTTAAAAATGGTTTCAGTGTTACGGTTATAAATTATTTTTTTTCAAAGTCATACCACGATTCAAAATTCGATCGACATATTGCTCAGAATTTCATATCACGCATTCCGCCGCCGAGACAAGATTTCAATAAACTCATGCAATTAAGACCGAAGCTCGAGACAAGGCTCAGGTCTCGCCCCCTCCCCCGAGGGCTGTGGGGGGCACAACACCCCTAAATTCTTCACAAGATCACGTCGTCTCAGTAGCGGTGCGAATAACCGATTGGTTAAAAATATAAATATTTCATAATCCGTTATTATGATGTTCGATTTATCTACTGAGCATCCCATACTCAATTATAGGCAGAATGGTTAATTAAGAAAAAATATTTTTTAATAGGAATAACCTGCTAAGCTTCAATTTTAGAGGCTAGTCAGCAGGCGGGAAAGAAAGGATTTGGAAGAATGTTTTGAAAAACACATAAGACCCAGGCTAATTAAGGTAAAAATTCTTGAATTTTTCTCTTGCAATTGGCGGGAATCAAACCAGCGACGCCGGTTTCACAGCTGCGCCACGCCACAATGTTACACAGAGTGTTTAGAGGCCAGTTAAACAAAAAAAGGTTATAAGCCCTGTAAATGCCTAGATTTCAGTTAAAAAGTTCTCCATCAAAGTTGTAATATGTAAAAATATGGCGTCGAGGGTTGGAAAAAATCTTAATTGAACCGGGTGATGGGTGATGAGTATTTTTCACAATTCCCTTCGAAATAAAATATTAAAATATAGAATAATTAAAAAATATATATAAACATATGGCAATTATGAAGTTTCGCATTGTAAATAAATTGTCTATGTTTTATGAATGTATGTATATGTATGCGCATGGGTGTATGTACGTGTGTGTGTATGAACATGCGGATACAGGTGTCCTCTAAACCCTGTCACATCCGAAACCACGATGATCAGTATGAGCAAGAAGACATATTGGCACATTAAAATAAATTTTTACAACGACTAAAATCTTAAAAATAAAAGATAAATAAAAAACAAATGTTTGCTTACTCCTGCAGTGGTGAAACGGGTAGGGGGGAGGGGGGAGCCTGAAACACTGTCAACCGCACGTCGCGCCCCTCTCGCTTCTCCCCTGCAGACGGAAGCAACCATTTGTTTTTTTTTTAATATTTAATTTTTTTAAATTTTCTTCGTTCTAAATATTTTTTAAATATGCTAATATGTCTTTTTGCCCATACTGATCATTGTGGTTTCGGATGTGACAGGGTTTAAAGAACACCATGTATATGTGTGTATATATGTGTATGTGTGTATGTATATGTATCAAAATGTGTATACGAGTAAGCTTATATTTGATTAGTCTGTGCTCTCTATTAATTTGTTAACTATTATCATATATTAGAATATAATTGCCTAGCTTGGAACGGGGTATGTACCCTTGTTAGCTGAGTAAAGTGAACGTAAAATTGTATTTTTTAAAAAGGTGTAATTAATAAATAAATATTCTCTCTTTCTGAGGCTTAGGGCTTGAGGGTTATTCGTTTAAAAAAACTTTTCATACTAAAAACGGCTCATTTCTTGCATTAATGATTATGGAAACATAAATAAATGGTTTTAAACAATAAAAAATATAGAGTGAACCTTGGAGGGAGGAATATAGGGATGAAATTGACGGAGCTCATGAGTCATGACATAGAACTTTACAATGCGAGCATTAACCATTCTGCATCTGTTTGCCTATTTTATCCATATAACATACAGCTTTAATAAAAATTATCTTAAGAGTACCAATTAGAACTAGCTCCCTCGGTTTATTTGAAAATCTTAATGTCAAATCTATAAAACAACTTTATGTAAACACTTTGTTACATACGCACGTTAACATTATTCTCTACCTTCCGTTACAAATACAAGAGTTACCAGATACTCCACCTTGATGCTGCATAAAAAATAAAATAATAAACACAACCTTCGGTCAAAGAGGATTAACCTACTACTCGGTTAAAGTGTACAATCTACTTCCATTATCCATAAGGACAATTAGTAAGTACTCACAATATAAAATTGCTATTTAGAAATGGATAGTGGAGGTGGGTTGCGCACGGATCGATGAGTGAATCAAGCCAAATGTGTAAAATGTGTGCACTGTTTATGATTTTTTTTAATTAGTCTATATAAATAGGTTATGTTTTTTATGAATATTTTTGTTTATTATGTTAATTTTAATTAGGTTAATTGGTTAAATAACGTTTTTTTTACTGTTATTGTTTTGTTAATTTTGTTAAATAGCTAATCTTAGGCATGTTTCACATTTTGTAAAATGTTTCTCTCGGCACGGGACACCCCCACAAAAAAAAGAATACAAACAATGTAAAAGTATAAATAAATAAATAAAATCTTTCATTAATTGATTTTCGCAAAACGGTATAAAGGTTACGTTGTCAAATTATTCGATTATAATAACCAGTTATGCGCATTTCTAGTGTATTCTACTGGGGGTCACGGGGTAGGGTGTGTAGGCTAGGCACTTCGTACTTCAGTCACGGATCGTCACAAGATCCGAGTTCCAAGTATGTACTAACACACTTGTCTATTCGACACCCTGCTAACAGCTAACACCCATACACACCAAACGTATTCAGCTACATACCAAAATATGTAGATAATTGACGGAAGTGAAAAAATTAGGAAGCTACCTGAAATTGTTGTTAAAAATGTTCTTTTGGACATAATAACAATCATCATTCCCTTTACGTACCTAATTGCGCATAAGGCACTGCATTTGTACATAATCGGATTGTGGTCCCGTGGCTAGTGTCCCGGACTCACGGATCAAAGGTCCGTGGTTCGCATCTCACTCTACCCCAACTTGATTCCCATTTTCTAATAGTGAGTTATTTACAACTCGTCGAAAATGGCCCTCAAAATTAAATATTTTGGGTAAATTATAAGAACGCAAATATTTCTTTTAAAAATAAAAAACTGCATCGCATCTTGATCATTTTCATTATTTATTCAAAAATATCTTTCAGCCAACCAAAAACAGACCAGTCAAAAGAAAAATCGGTTCCAATTGTCAATTTAAAAATAAAAATTATATAAAAACAAATATTTATTTTCTGTTTACCGCTGTTTTTCTATCTCTTTCAGGATCAATTAAACGATACGCTATAACTTCCACGGGAGATATTCCAAAAGCTCTCACGGCCGTAGAAAAATCTTTTATCTCGCGTATTTTGTTCGCGTGCTTTCTACGGCCGCGATAGCGATTCAGAATAGCCCCGCTACGCTGGGGTGGTATTCTGAACGGAATTGCGTGCGAAGAGATCGCTCTGTTAGCGTGTATTTAGTACGTAAATACACGTTTTTTTCAATATATTTTTTTTAAAGAAATATTTGCGTTCTTATGATTTATCCAAATATTTAATTTTGAGGGCCATTTTCAACGAGTTGTAAATAACTTATTATAAGAAAATGGAATCGAGTTGTAGTAGAGAGATTCGAACCACGGACCTTTGGTCCGTGAGTCCGAGACACTAGCCACAGGACCACAACCAGATTATAAAATTAATCGTTAAAAATGCGTTTTCTACCCGCGCTTTTGCGTTCAGAATATCATCCCAGCGGTGCTATTCTGAATCGCTCCCGCGGCCGTAGAAAACACACGAACAAAATACGCTAGATAAAGCTTTTTCTGCGGCTGCGAGAGCGTTTGAAATATCACCACTGGAATGTGATATTCTAAACATGTTTAATTCCATGTTACTGACGAAGGCACATTAATTTTTCATACAAATATGCACATTTTTGTAGATAAATACCTGTTCTACTTTATACCATCTCGATATGTACCGATAAAGAGAGCGTTTGTAATTGACCCCGGGTAATAAGTTTGGAAGAATTCAGGAAAGATTTTTTTTTAAATTTATATTACGGGCGTTTGTTATAAGTGGCCAAGGAAGGTGCATTTTCGAGAAGTGAAGTGAGATTTTTGAACATAAATTTGTATTTTTTTAAGATACGTTCTTATTATTTGCCTTAAAAATAGATTTTACGGCCATTTTATTTATTTATTTATACATCAACGGTTCAAAGAACCTTTTACAAAAAAATAATAAATTACAGAAATAATCACAGCAGTGCACAATAATCATGTAGTACATAGTATGAAATAATAGAGTAATTAAAACAAAACCATTTAGTAAACATATAATACAAAAAATTAAAAAAGAAACATAACATTTCTAAATATAGATAGCAATAACCTTGAGAAAATCTTATGTACTAAATAAAAATAAAACAGAGTAAAGTTGAGAATAACTAAATAATAATAGTAAAAAAAATAATACAACATTAGCACTTAAAAAAATAAAAGCTTTTTGAGCAATAAAACAAAAAAAAAATCTAAACAATACCTCTATTTAGTGAAATCATCATCATCAGTTGGTTGGAAGAAGATGCCATTTGGCAATAAATCCACCAATGTACAATTTAAAATTATGTCTAACATGTTAAATAAAAAATATATTTTTTTAAAAATAATTATAAATATAGTATTAAAAAGTTAAATTTAATAATGTATTTTTAAATAAGTCCATTATTTTTCTAAAAAATAACGTAAAAAAATAATAACAATAAATATTTTTTTGATAGTAATAATAAAAACCGTCAAAGAAAATAACAATTTGATTGTGGGAAGCGGAGTTTGAACCTCGAACAGTTGTACAAATTTTATTTATTTTATTAGTGTACACTTGTAGATCGTGATGTTCAATTAAATAGACACGTTATAAGCGCGAAGAAAATGGTATTGAGATTCGTGGGCAATCGCTTTCCTCGCCTCCATTTCCCCACGGACCTACATCGTGATTAGACGTGACGCTACAAATGAAAATATCGCCCCCCGTGATGAGAAAATGCTTTAATTACAATGCAAATGTGAAAAATAGAACAGATATATCGTTTCATACGAGAATTCAATTGAATTAAATGAATAATTGCGTAGATAAAGAAATATTAGTAATGTTTAAAAAAATTGTATATATTAAGTTAACTGACAGTCAATGTCGTTGCTATGGTTACACAAAAATGTGAATTTATTTCTTACATAAATGTTTTCATGTGTACCGTGATTTGCTGTCGTTTTATTTTGAATCGTTATCGGTAACGCAATATTTACTATGTATAAGAATCGGTTGGTACGGTAATAACGTATACCAACGTCAGTGGTGTACACGGCAAAAATGCCTCTTTATGAACACACATATATATATATATATATACATAAGGATACAGTTAGCATTCTAAAAGTACGCAGTTACACGCGATTACACTGGCTCAGTATCAGACATAGAAGAAACATTCACCTTCTATCACTTCTTCACAATATTTTGAATAATCCCACTTCGCCTGTTTATCTGAGAGAGCTCCTTCAACCTCTATCACATCATGGGCTATCTCTTCGTTTAATGAGAGAACCCTTTCAATACCCATTCACAGCTTTTTTTGCCTCCTATTACACAACAATAGCTGCTGGATTATGGAATAATTTACCCACTAATATCAGAGACGCCCCGCCCCTTCTTTATTTACATTAAAATCACGTATTAATTTCCTGAATATTTGAGTTTTTCTTTTTCCCCCTCTTTTCATAGTATAGAGTAGATATTTAGTAAATGTTTATTTCTTGAAAAATAATATGTTTATGTATCAATATTTTGTTTTATAATGGAAATATTGTAATATGCTTACAATATGTTCATATACCACTGATTTTCTGAAATTGAACGGTTTGCGTAGGTAGGAAGAAATTGCCTTAAGGCAATATGCCCGCTCTTATGTTTGTTGTTAAATTAAAAATCATATGAAAAATTTAGAACCCTTTTGTTCTATGCAATAGGATTCTCTTTAAGAGGGAGCGTATTATGATTCTGAGGTTATTTTTAAGAACTTTGGAGGAACATTAATAGAGGCTTGGGTAGTAATTCAGGACAATCAATTGGACAATTTAGAATAATTAGAAAATATCGGTTTTTATGGTAATCTTCGTTGTACTAAATTAAATTCTCTGTGCATCAAATCGAAAAAATAAAAACAATAACATACATCAATATTATGTATCTTTTTTGGGTGATACCGTGTATGTTGGATTTGATCCGACGTTTCGGCTACCATTGCAGGAGCCATCTTCAGGGAAAACTGTGTGTTTTATAATACATAATATTGATAACAGTGACCGTGAAAACCTTCGCACCTAATAACATACATGTTCTCCAAATATATATATACGTACCATAAAAAAACACTTCATGCTCTTTGTTGTAATGTAGACATCATTCTGCCTATCCATGTAAACAAAGTTACATAGTGAGTAAAAAACCTATTAAACCGTCCAACGACAGGTTATAAGCCCTTCAAAAATCTGTAATCTTTTTTTATTATTTTTTTATATTTTTTATTAATAAATTTCATAAAAAGTACATGTTTTTGTAAAATTCTAAACATATCTACTTTAACACATCAGTAAATGTTATTACTGTAACCTTTGAAAAAATGAGACTTACTCTTGTGCTTGGAGAGTGACTTACACTGTTTTAGTTGTTTATTTATAAGAGTTTATATAATTTTAAATACGAGTACATGAGAAAGAAAAATAAAAACATAGGATATATAAAGAAAAAACAATAATACATTCATACTAATTAAAATTTGATGTTGTTTTTACACGTGTTCAAAAAATTTATTTACATTAACTTTAAATTTATTTATTGATATATTATTTTTAATAGTTTTTAGTTCATTCGGAAGATTATTATAATTTTTTACTCATTTGAAGACATAGCTATTTTGACCATGACTTGTATGGAATTTAGGAATTTTAATATTATGTTGGTATTTAAGTTTCATCTCAAATTCTTTTATTTTTTCTTCTTTATAAATTTGTATCATAGAATTTATTTTATAAAGAGTGTCTACTGTATGAACCTTAAATATTTTAAATAGACTTTCCGTATTAAATGTTGAGATCTATATTATTATTTCTCTAGAATTCTCTTAAATGCAGACCCATCTGATGTTACTGCTGTACACAAATAATGGTGACACGCATTCAAAAGGACTGTTTTTTTAATGTTTTTTTTAGTATTCGCTTTACTTACTACTTTACTTTACTTGTCTACAAATATTTGTACGTTCTTAAAAAAGACGGGACTTTAGGGTATTCGTTGGCGAGAATAAAAGAAAAATAAAATGTTCGGATTCCATGGTACCAGGCAGTGAGGAAGGCGACGGAGAAACACCAAACACCTAGTAGTGATTAAATAGCTGATAAACTCCCAGGTAGGAGAAGACTTTGGGTTCGTGACACGTTTTGCTCCTTTTGGAAGTTGTACAATACAGGGAGAGAAAGAAAAAGATAAAGAAATAGACTGTATACAGGGCTACCAAATAGACTTAAAAATAATAATGATATAAATAATACATACTGACGGTGGAAAAGCACAATTTACTAAGCTACATGTAACCAGCTTTATAGAAGAGCCGATTAAAGTTTTTTTCAATTGATAAAGAATATCTTATTTTTATTTTTAATGAAAGGAACTATTTCAATATAACAGTACACACGTTTATATAACAATACGATCTAATTAATTATGTATGTACTCTTATGTTCATTATTATATTTTGTACCATTTACATTATTTTTATGTAACTTTTTTCTTTTCTTATTCTTTAAATTTAAATTTCTTATTTGTATTTACTTTATTTTTATTACTGTACATAAACTGTGTATTATTATTTTATTTTATTTAAGTGCCTACCATTTCTTTATTGTTAAATTGCTTTTATTTTGATACCGATAATGTACTTAATCAATAGCTTACACCACTGTGGAAATTTTATATTGACTGTTTTCACAATTTTCGTTTATGTATATTCTTATTTTCTGTATACAATATATGTAAAAACTGTTGTTATTTTCCCAAATAAAAATAAATAATAGGTACTTATCTATATGAGATTTTTTATCAATAAAAAAAATGTTTAATTGGTTCTTCTGTAAAGTTGCTACATATTTAATAATGTCATTCAAAAACTAAACTTCATAGTCCAATCAAACATTATGTAAATGGGAGCTAGATTTCTTAGCGTCCATGCGCTATGTAGCTGCAAGACTTCTGTAATCTAGCTCCTATCTGTAATAATGTAAAGAGATCACAATGAGGAACTTAAGCCCTACGGGAAATTGGATACAAAAAATGTTTTATTGTAAAAATTAGAGCATTAAATTGTACGCAAAATTTCTTAAAAATGTACGAAAAAAATAATAAAAAATATTTAAATAAAAACGCACTACTTTGAATGACGTCACTGGTTCATATGAACCATCCAACGATATGAGAGCTTTGAAGGATATCCGGTTTGGCGACCGCAAACGAACCGATCGGAAGAACTGTCAAAGAACAACCTCTGACGTCACACGCAGAGTTATTTCAGAAATAAAAATCATAGCGCTGATGATACTTAATTTAAAAAATGGCTTAGTCAACTACTCTATTAACAAATATTTTTTTTTTTAAAGACACTGAACTTCCTCATTGGAAACGAGCTACTAGAATCCCAATCGTCTATGTGCTCTGTAGCTGCAAGACGTGCTGGAATATTTATTTACTGTACAGTGCCCTTGGGGTGATAATAATAATAATAACAATAGTAAATTTTGCCTTTCTAACGTCGACATGTAAAAACATTTCTAAAAATATTCATTAAAATCGCAGACTCCTTTAACAAAATAAATATCATCATAATTTCCCTATCCGCACTAAGTGGTGCATAGTACACTGCATAAGCACTCCAATCGCAGCGTATTTAGATAATTTTTGTTACACGAAAGGTAAGGTGATTTGTACTGAGCTTCGGGTACCAGTCCCGTGACATTGAAAATTGGTACTGCCAAACCATCATTAAAACAAATATTTCACGTCAACCCTAACAGGAATCGAGCCCGGGACTTCAAGATTAATAGGCAAATACGCCATTTACTACACTATGAGGCGGACTTATCCTTACAAAAAAGGACAATGGTATTATAGATAGGTTTCCTTGTATAAAAATAATTTTGTAATTGAAATTTAAAAAAAATATTTATTTTACTTTAATTTACCTGTTGACCATGCATTTGCCTACCAAGCGAGAGGTCTCGGGTTCGATTACCGATATGGCTAATATGAAATATTTATTTAGAAGGGTGTTTTCACACTAGTGAGGTGCCACGATTCGCATCCGAATCGTGGCACCTCACAAGGGCCCAAAAGAGTAAAATTCTGAGTTTTGAGAAGAAGTGTCTCAGAAGAATCTTGGGTTTGCGGAGGTTTGACTTTGTGGGGAATAAAAAGAGAACGGACGCAGCAAACTCCGGTGACAACTGTCGTCAAGCGAAAGCGATTCGGTTGGCTAGGCCGTATACTGCAGATGCCTCCTGAGAGTCTTAACCACGTTTGCCTACTTTACATTTTTTTTTTTTACATTTTTTTTGCACTACAACAGGCCAGGAGGCCTAATTACAGTGGTGAATCACATCACCGAGCACCCAGGCTTGGGAAAAATCACATTTTAATTTTTGTGTTCTCACCGGGAATCGAACAGGGAACCTTCCGTGCGTGAATCAAGCGTCTTGACCACTACACCACGGAGGCCGCTTACAAGGCATCAGGATCTGACGTCCTGGACGTCCACTGCTGACTGTTCGTCGGCAGCTTATGTCAGAACTTCGAGACGAGAACCTGACCTGGAAGGACGCAAGAGAGTTGGTAGCCGATAGAGATGCATGGAGGCTCTTTATGGATACCATGTGTTTTAACTAGGGAGCGGACATGGAATGGTGATGATGATTTCACACTAAAATATTTCATAGTCCATGGACTGGTGGTACTTGAAGCGTAAGACTGATCATCTTACCTTCGATTGGTGTACCAATACAGTGCCCTATGCACCATTAGGTGCAGAAAGGGAACGATGATGTCACGTTAATTTAATTTTAAAATATAGCATGTCAACAAAATATTTAAAAAATCGTAAAAAATATTATTCACTTTGGCTAATATAAGTCCACTTACCTATATCTCAAAGTTTTTTTGCAACATCAATAATTGTATATTGATCAAGTTAGTCTGTGAACATCAGCTACAGGAAATTTTGACAAAATCAAAACACTTCCATACTAACACAACAGATTGCTAATCCTTTTTCTATGAAAAGCAAAACCAAAAGTGTAGGTACTAAATACCAAAATATTGGTTTGTGGTTATGTAAAAACTTGAATCTCGTGTGAACTTCACAAAAGTTAACAGATGGAAGAGTTGAGGAAATGTGGATGTTCAAACATAGGCAGAAAGGTGAATGTTACACAGTGTGTAAAGTGGCCACTTAAACCAGCCAATGACAGGTCATAAGCCCCGTAAATACCTAGACTTCCATATTCCCTCCACAAAAGTGTTTTCCCTTTTAAACTTGGATTTAGGCTTCAATCTTTTTTTTTTAATGTTTAAATAATATAATTATACATTTTTACAATGTTTAAAAATGTCAATTGTTATATTTTTACTAAAACTGTATAACTATCACATTTATAAAAACAATGAATAACAGATAAAAATTAACAGCCGGAAAGATCAGAATATACATGAATATACAAATAATAATATATAAATTTTTATTTTTAATACAAGAAAGTATATAAAAAAATTAAATATTTACACATAAGCTATTACAAACAAACAACAAACAAGAATTCTGACTTGGACAGTTTTCCTTGTATGCTCACGATAAATATTATACTCCAAGTTAGTAAAAAAGCGATAGAGGGCATTTCAATAACAAAGAGTATACATTTTTATAGAAATGAAAGAATAGTGATACTTTAATCCACAAATTTGGAATATCCAGTGACCGGCTTTATCGCTTTCGCGACATTTTTGAGACTGGTAAATTTATTAAGGAATTCAATGTATTTATACAAAACGAAGGTAATGATGGAGGATTTAAAATGATATGAAAGTAAATTAAATTTTTCAAATTTTGTCTTAAGAATCATTAACAAAGTGTTTCAGGTTAACTAATGAATTGATATAATGATATTCTAATGAGTTTAAGTGTTGTATATATTTATATATTTTTTAAAGTATCACTCGTCTTTTATTTCTATAATAAATTATAATGAACCTTCATCAAGAATTTTCAATTACAAACTTAAATGTTTTAAAGAGTATAATTATATTACTTTTCCACATTGTTGAATGAATGTTTAAAAACTTTTTCGTTTCATTTTTGCACCGTGTTATTTCGAAACAGTCCAAAAACCTTTTAAAAAGAGGTTCCGGTGTATATTTTTATAACAATTGGAAACCCTAAACAAAAGGCAGGTAGATATCGAGACTTGCTACCTCAACACATAAACCCCGCCCGGAACATACCCAACTCATCATATTGAGTCGTATCTTATCGAAAATCTTATTAATTAAAAATGATTCTAGTGAGCCATTAGTCATTCTCAAAAGAGGCACGTAAAACAAAATCCATTAAAAAGGTAAAATCATCAAATACTACGACATAGTTGGGTCACGGAAATTCATATGGAACATTCATTGACATTCATTGCTTTAGTAAATTACGTCTTTTTTTATCATCATCATTTTGCTGTCCGCCCTCGGTGGCGCATACACATATAATACACATCCACTCAATAATTACACCTGTAACAATAACATATCAAGCTCCCAATGTAAGGAAGGTTTTTTTTTTCTTAATATGTGAGTTGCGTTATTTTTTTACCTTGCTTGTAATGTTCAAGGATTGTATTTACTTAAAAGGGATAGTTATTTATTTAAATTTACTTGAATGAAAAACTTTGTTTAGTTGATATATTCTTTTTTTAATCATTTTATTTTATATATATATATATATATATTTTTGTTTTCTTACAATAAACATAATACTAAAACAGAGTATTAAAAAAATAAAGCATAATTACATACCAACGAAATACATATTAATAGAAAAATAGTAAACAAAAAATCCCACAAAGGCATGGCTTTGTTCGTGGGCATACAAGAAAATGTTAATGAATTTTTGCTCCTATAATAAACAATGTACAGTTATAATATTTTTGTATAACATAAGAAAGTAAAAATAAAATATTCTGTAAAAGATAATATGGTATTTTTTTTATAGTAATTAAAAAAGGAAATAAAAAATATTTAAAAAAAAAACACAAAAATATTACTTATTATTTTTAAGGGCAACAAAATAAATCATAGAAAAAAACAGTTCATATCATTAGTTTGAATCCAGGATAGTGCATGTTTTTTAAAAGAAGGAAAATTTTAAAATTGGAATCAATTAAATATTATCAATAAAAAAAGAATTAAAAATTTTTGGGCCTATAAAATACGCATGTCTCTGTGCATATAATTTGAAAGGATCGGGTGTGATGTTTCGGCTCTGGTCTGTTTCAGGAGCTTCTCCGCATTTGCCCTAGTGACGAGAAAAGCACAGAAAACTCGTCAGGAGAAGGCGGACTGTTGTCGTCTATTCGTCAACAGACCTTCCGATTCTCTTGTAGAGTTCTTGGCATTTGCTGTCCCGTATGATATATAAAGTGTGAAATAAATTAATAAAAAAAACCATTCGGAAACGTTTTGAATTTGATGATTTTGATTTTTTTAAAACACAAAATATATTATATTACGCGCGTAAAATTTCACGGTCAATGTTTTCAATACGTTTTGATAAGAACTCCCGAGAACTTAGGTGCAATAGAGAGTATTTTTCTTTATATTCCTAATGACAACCTTAGACATAGGCGGCATGAGCTGTTTTATCTTCCTGCTTGGAGAACCAGCCTGCGAATGGGAATTCCAGTAGCAAGAGCAATGTCTTTACTCAACCGTTTCTCTTCGGATGTCGACATCTTTCATGTTACTGAAAGAAAGTTCAGAGAGGATAGCTTCCTTTTACTCTAATTACTGTGTACTTTTGTTTTACAATTGTTTCACATTCAAATTGAATTTTTTTTTCGTCTTATTTATGGCTTGAATGTATTTTTCATAATAAAAGTGTATTTCGGGCAAACAGGGAGCACATCTGCATCTGAGGACATTAGACTCCTTGACGGTGCCAAAATACACGGAAAAGTTGCTCGTTCCGAACGAGGAAAGCTGCCCGAAGGAGTTCTCTGTAATCTGGTAGCCGTAGCATTAGTACAGCAGAGTTTCTTGCAAATGTATGAGAAAAATGATTTTAATGAAAACGAACTACTTTGCATGACGTCACCAGTTTTTCCGAATCAACCAACGATAAGAGAGTTGTGATGGATTTCCGGTTTACGGTAAGTCAACTGACGAATCAGCAGAACTCACCGAAAAGAAGGGGAAGAGAACTTGAGACGGAATTTCAAAAATACAAAACTTTAAAAAAATCACGGATAAAGTTACAAATTAATTTTTAAAATTTTTATTTAGTTTGACTATTGACAAATATTATTATTTTTAAATCGACTGAACTTCCTTATTGAAATACACAGACACTCAAATAACATAAATATAGACGAAGTGCTTAAATTAAACTTAACAGAGTTCCCGACAATTTATACGACAATTAACAAAATTACACTACCGATTGCGACACGGTACAGACAACTAGTAAATAAACACATTTTTTTCCCTGAATTGGCCTCCGCAACGGTAGCCTAAAAAAGACCATACATATAGAAGGTATTTGATATTTTCAGTATTTATGATATTTCCAGCAAACACGTTTTGAAAGATTGCGTTCGTTAATGCGGGGTTTGCCTTTAAATGGTTATTCTTATCATCATCCTGTGCTACCCACTTCCCCCATTGACGGATTCTCCAATTGTAGCTGATTACTCATTCCCGTCACGTGCACACGTAGCTTGTAGGTATCTACGTGTCGAGAGACGCTTCCGAAGGCGAACGTGAGAACGCCGAGAAACGCCAGGAATTCTGATTTTTTCCACGATCAGCGACTAGTCAGATATCCGAGAAATCAATGAGATGGAATATAATTAAAATGCATCAACGATTGCTTTTAATTTTAAGGAAAAATACCAGAGCTGAATACTCGTTATGATGAGAAAAGAAACACTTAAACCAGCGAGTGAAAGGCAGTTATTTCCTTCTTAAACAAAATGTGTATCTCTGATGAAATATCGACGGTTGATAATATTTATCTGCAAAGATTTTGAAAAAAAACATTTTTACAATATTTTTAATCTTCAAATAGTGCACACATAAACATCTTATCGTTGCTTCAGTTCGTTTGTGTCCAACAGACCAATACACAAAACACAAATCTGTTGAAATAGAGCTTTAAAGTGTTTTTTTTTTTAAAAGAAAAAGGCATAAATAATTACCACAATCTAAAACAAAATACGTTAAAAAACACCTCAAACAATTTATAAAACATGTTTTTTAAATTTACGACGAAAAGCGAGTTTTTGGCGCCTCCAAACCAGAACCAACCAACTAAGGGAAGGTAACCCCGACAGAAAAATCCACCAGAGAAAACACATTGGTCATCTTTTCCCAGGAATCACTATGGCGAGTACATCTAATAAGCAGTTGTCCTGGCTGGGAAGTAGCGCAAAGGAGTAGAGTAAATATATAAATGGACTTGGAAAAACAGGAATGAAAGTGGGCTAAATGCTGTCGAAATGCGATCCCTCAGGCGAACGTGTGGTAAAACTATATACGATAGATGCACAAATGGCGAGATCCGTACATTTTGTAAGGCTAAAATAGGCATTATCGATAAAATCTTAATCCAAATTTTATTTTATTTTATCTAAATAAATATGTAATTATGTATGTACTCGTATGTTCATTATTATATTTTTGTACCTTCTACATAGCTTTTTTCTTTTCTTTTTCTTTAAATTTAAATTTACTTTATTTTTATAACTGCATATATATTTTTATTTTATTTGCAAATTTTAAGTGCCTAACATTTCTCAATTGTTAAATTGCTTTAATTTTGATACCAATAATGTACTTAATCAATAGCTAACACCGCTGTGGAAATTTTTTATTGACTGTTTTCACAATTTTCGTTCATATGTATTCTTATTTTCTGTATACTATGTTTCCAAAATAAAAATAAATAAAATAAAAATACATTACATTAGTAATATCTAACTTAATATCTATTATTATCATTATTATTATTATAGTGCCATTTTCGTAATATAATACCTCAAGGGCGCTTTACATAGTGATTATATTGTTAAATAAATTTAATTGAAGCTTTTAAATTTGTAATTTAATTAAAACAATTTATTTTGTTGTCAAATGCTACGGATTTATTCAAATGATTTGATGTGGGTTTTTAGTTTTTTCCGACTTCCGATCACTTCACTTTCACAGCCTCGTATCTCTGTTGAAAGAGCATTCCATGCCATAGGGCCTGCGACCGCAAATGCGCGTTCACTAAATTTAGTGCGCTGTTTGCGTAGAGGTAAAATAACTTTTCCTCTCGCCGTAGACGTAGCTGATCTAAGCGTGAGACGCCTGTCAGCTAGTTCACCTGGAATGCATAGTTCCCTTAGATATTCCGGAGCAGAGTTGTGCAGTGACTTATACATAAGCCAACAGAGTTTGTATTCGACCCTCTGTGGAAAACGTAGCCAGTGTAGTTCCCGAAGTAATGGAGTGGGTCTAACTGTATAGATGCCCATGATATTCTTGTTCAAATAAACATTAATGTACCTCGCCGTAACTTGCGTACGAATCCTGTCTTTACTGTGGGAATTTATAAAACTAACATCGGGTTGTGGTCACGTGGCTAGTGTCTCGGACTCACGTCTCAAAAGTCCGTGGTACGTATCCCACTCTACCCCACTTGATTCCATTTACAACTCAAAAATTAAATATTTGAGTAAACCATAAGAACTCAAATATTTCTGTCCTATTAAAAAAAAAAAAAACATCGGATTCTTTTCCCCTCTGCCAAGGATCTTCAGAACAGTGAACGAAATCTTACTAAACGGTACTGTACTGTCGTAAACGGTACTGTAAACGGTACTGTCGATGTATTCCTACAGCAGAGGCAGGCATTTAAGAAGCAAGCGGTGTTGTCTCTCCTGACTCGCGATGTCATATTTGCCATTTCCACCTAGATTATGCCATACTTATACCTTTTGTTAATCATATATTTTGGAAATTTAAGTAGATTTTACGACGGTTTAGATTAAGTATTACTCATTAGTGCCAATTTATTAGGGCTTACTTAAGCCTGTTGATTGGTTTTAAAAAATAAAATAATGAGTACACCAATCGCAGCGTATCTTGATCATTTTTATTACATGGAGGTGAGATGATCAGTCTAGGTACCAGTCCAGGGTACCTGAAGCGTACTGACCACTACACCACGAAACCGACAAATCTTAATCATATCGAACCATTGCTCAAGGGTTCCTGGTTGAATCTTATATAACGGCTTAAATATTTTACGTTATTTGCAATGTCATTTTGGTAAAATAAATTTATCAGAATTTGAATGAAATAAATCATGATTATGATGATTTTAATAGAATTCTCAATTTTGAATCATAAATGCTCGTAATATTGTTGATAAAAAATTTGAAATTCCGGTTAAAACATTTTGAATTTTGAAATCGTTATGGAAATTTCGTAACTTGTTTCGAGTTAATACAATCAATTTTTATCGCGTTTCCATTTACGAGATGTACGTACAATATTTCGTAAGCACTTTTGTTGCCAAAATCAGAACTTTTTGCGTGATTTAAACTGGTTGGCTCGGATCGAAACCATTCGCCAAAAAAGGGAGCCACTCTTTACGACACGAGGAATGATAAGATGGTATAAAGCAGATACTGGATACCAAACATAACACAGTATGCAGTGCCAACAGCCGACACTCTTAAATCTTTATACTTAAGATACCAGATGGTTTGTTTTCAACCACGCATGAATTTAAACTCGAAGACTCTGAACAAAGCGAAGGTAAAACTTCAAAATGTTCGAAAACTTCATTTCTGTTAGCGTTTTTAATTATTTATTTATACATACGCCCAATGGGCATTTTTAAGGACATATTTATGTGTAGAAAATTATTATAAAGAAAAGTAGAAAGACTCAATGGTATACAGGGAAATTATAAAACTAACATCGGATTCTTTTCCCCTCTGTCAAGGATCCTCAGAACAGTGAACGAAATCTCACTAAACGGTGCTGTCGATGTGTTCCTACAACAAGGGCAGGCATTTAAGAAGCAAGCGGTGTTGTCTCTTCTGACTCGCGATGTCACACTTGCCATTTCCGCCTAGATTATGCTGCATACATACCTTTTGTTAATTATACACTTTGTTAATTTAAGTAGATTTTAAGAATATTTTGATTTAGTATTACTCATTAATGCCAATCTATTAGGGCTTACTTAAGCTTGTTGATTAGCTTTAAAAAATAGCAGACTTTGTGGGAGTGAAAGCGGGAGAGAGGTGTTTATAATCGAATTTGATTCAGTGATCGTTAAAAGAAGACAACTTGTTATCAAAGAAATCAAGACTGGTATGTTTTTTGGCAGACCTAAGAATTCTGGACATAGGGTAATGAAAACCATAATTAGTTCTATGGTTATCGGTATGAAAAAATACGTTTTGTCTGAGGTTTCTAGTTGGGATATTTAATTTTATTGAGCTCAGTAGTTCAGGCGCATCAAAGAGCGAGTTGAGAATTTTAAATAGGAATAGAAGGTCGGATTTATTTCGACGGTCTTGAAGAGATGATATATTTAAGCTAGTTTCTAACTCATTTTATGATTGTTTATGATCAATGCAAAAATTATTCATTGTTCGTTTTTTGTTATTACAGTAGAATACCGTTTATTTGAATTCCAGTAATCCGGATTGCCAAATATCCGGATCGTAATCAGGAAATAAATAATAAAGGAGATGTTATAATAACAAATAAAAAGGTTAAACCAGTTTCTTCGTCAAAGCAATCAACTGTGCTGGACATTAACATTTGTTGCTACAGAGAGAGAAAACACTTTAGAGAAGGAAATATGGAAGTTTAGCGATTTAGCGGGCTTTTGACCTGTCATTATTAGAGAACACACAAGAATATGTTCATGTGTGCTCTATTTCAAGATTTGAATAAATAAATAATAAAAATAATTAAATACCTAAGTAAATTTATTCTAATCTATTGATTAATAATGCTTCAGAAAGGTAGTATTTCAAACATTAAGAATATTATATTTATTTATTTAAAAATGTTGTTTTTTGTGGTTAAAATCGTTTCGGCCACATATACGGTGTTTCAGGGCCATACCACGAAACTTCAGAGGAACGTTCCTCATGGTACACTTTTTTAAGAAAACTATAATTTAAAAAAAAAAAAGGATTTTTTTTGTAATCTGGAAATGAAGTAAATCCTTAATTTCTCGGAATAGCATCCCTTCCACAAACCTTAAACCCTCCGCTACCCAACCGCTTCCCTCGTTCGCGTATCGCTTCGTTGGACTTTTTTGTAGGGGAGAGGTGGGGGTTTGTGAAAGGGATGCTAGAGTCTGAGAAATTAAAGATTTTCTCCATGATCAAGTTTTAATAGTAAAAAAAATGTTTTGTCAAAAAGTTACGACGATTTTTTAAAAAGTTTACCACGAGGAATGTTCTTCTGAAGTTTCGCAATCTGGTACTAAAACACCGTGTATATTATGTACGAACGAACTGTGACCATTGAGAAATATCACGTTTTTAAAGTAATAAGGGGTTCGAACTGTCAGTAGGGTTGCAGTGAGTCACATCTTGCTGGAATATGTGATTCTATAAAATACTGCAAACGCCTAGTTGCATTCCAACGGCAGCACTACTGACTAGTCCAACTCGTTAGCGTCCACGCCGCGAACTCCGGGCAATGGGATCACACTCATAGCGGTGTGATCACAGCAGATAACGAGAGGATGAAAGGCGAGTTTTTGGCGCCTCAAAACCAAAACCAACCAGCTAAGGGAAGGTAACACCGACCGAAAATCCACCAGAGAAGGCAACGGTGAACCACTCTGGTCATATTTTCCCAAGAATCTCTACGGCGAGTACATCATAAGCAGTGGTCCTGGGTGCGAAATGTAAAATTAGCTGAGGACAGATACATATGCTTTCGCTGTAGTGATCGCCGACGTCGGGAGGACCCGGCAAGGCACTAAAAGAAAATAAGAAAGTAATAAGGGTCTATGAAATACGTTCGAGTAAAAAAAAAATATATTTGTTTCTGATTAGCAACATAAAAAATATTTTTAAATTTGTAATTTTGAATTCCGGCAAAAACGGTCATTGCATTGGCCACGCCCCTAATTCGTCACGATTCGTGTTAATTTTGAACTTTGTTCCCCACCGTTTACATTTTCATATAACATCGTAAATAATCTTGACGTCACGATCATCAATGCCAAACATATCGCGTTTTTGTAGCGACATATTAAAAAAAAAGTTATGTATGAAAGTATTTCTCCACAATATCCATATTGATTTTGAAAATACAATTAATTATTCTAAATCCATTTCATATATTTTAATCGGTATTCGTAGTATGTGATATTTCCCTATTGTGCTAATCGCTCTGATTAATAAACTAATACGAACTCTTGATTTCAGTCAGGTTTCGCCATGAAACCACTACATGTCCCTAGGGAACAGACACGCGGTAAAGCCTACATGATATGATATAAATGTACACAGTACACATATATATCGCTAACACCACCGGCACATCACGCCATAGAAAATCTCTAGTTTTACAGACAGTTTGCGGTAACACTACATATTAAAGGGATATATGTACTCGTAATTGGAAGATAGTGAAGTACTTCACTTGAAGTACCTATTATATATTATGTTAAATCAAAATAGACCAATTTTTAATTTGTTTATTTTACATGCGTTTACGAACATTGCAAAAATATTTCAAGGCATACATAATACGAAAAAATTAATACTAAAATTTAAATTAAAAAAATATGGTGAAATAAAAATACTTAGTAATTATAAAAAAATTATGCTATCCTCATTGAACTTTTTTTCACTAATACGAAATATGTCTATATTCGAAGAGATACGGTTGAGTAAAGACATTGCTCTTCCTGCTGGCATTACCATCGGCAGGTTGGTTCTGCAAGTAGGAAGATAAAACAGTTTGCTGCCTATGTCTAAGGTAGTCATCAGGAACATAAAGAAAAATACTATCCATTACACTTAAAGTAGGTAATAATTGCCCGCTTAAGGATTTTTTTACTTTGAATGGTTGTAGGTTTGACCGTACTCATCCAATAACAATAAAGGAGTTAAGCATCAAATCTTTATCTTTTTATCTCTTATACCTTTGCATTTAATCGCTTCCACTGTATTATAGTAATATTTTTTTTTAACAATAAAAATAAAGCTCATAAAATCACAGTGATTTTTATAGTGATTGCCACAACTAAAGATAGTGATTGCCCACTTTAGTATTATCGTTAAAAAACTATGAATTAAAAAAACTATTACATTAAGCTAAAAATTGTTTTTTTTTCAAATACATATAAACATAAATAAGATTGACAATAACTTTTTTTTAACAAAAAATATTTTTTCAAATATTAGTTAACATTTAAAATTTCAATAAAAGGGAATTTATATCATTTTGATACATCTCTTCAACAGACTCTGAATCGCCTTCTTAAAAAGAAATAAAAATCAATATCCAAAGATTGCCCACCACAAATTTCAATGATTGGCCGGCTGTGCAATCATTGAACTCTGAAAATTTTTATGTGACAGTTGTTGCTCACCAAGTAAAATCTAAAGTAAGATAGGTATATAGGTTAGAAATCAACTGACTACCCCCTGGTACTATTTATCTAACAGTAAAAACATGAATTTATCATTAAAAAAACACAATTAAGAAACACAAAACATATTTACAAAAGTAAAACGTTAACAAATTCCGTAAGAAATACTTGATAAATTGAAAAAAGGACGGCGAGCTATACAAAATATTTTTTCACGTCTCAGCAACGTCACGCTTTTAGTCAGTAATGTAGATTTTGTGTTTGTATTAAAAAATATAGTCATTTTTTAATATTTTGGTCAACTGTTTAAATGCGTTTTTGGAAAAAGAGCGATCAAAGTGATAGCGGGCAATCTCTGTAGGGTGGGCAATCTCTGTAGGGTGGGCAATCATTGTCTACTTTACCCTATGCATTTCTTCTTTTCTCCAAACTATTGTAGTCAAGCATTTCCAGTATGAAGTCAGACGGGTACAACCACGGATGGTATCCGCTCTCCGGGAGAGCGGATACCATCCTCTGCCTTAAGTAAAGATATCTCGGAAATTTCTTCTGAACCATCTCCAGCATAACAGAGTTCTTCAATTCAGAAGGCGCTCAGATCAGAGATCCACACTCAAGGAGCCGAGTGATAATCATCATTATCACTCCCCTTTCCGCACCTAGTAGTTCATAGGGCACTGCATTTGTAAACCAAATAATCAAGAGAATGAACCAAGTATCTTGATAATCTGTTTTATACAGGTGAGGTGATTAGTCCTTCGCTTCCAATGCCAGTACAGAAACAGTAAAATTTTGCAGCTTGAAAAACTTTTAAAATCAATATTTCACGTCCGCCCTGCCCGGAATCGAACCAGGGCCCCGATTATAATGGGAATTCAACAGAGTTATCTTCGACTGTCTATAAAGAAAAACAGATATTTCTGTACGAAAATGAGTATATTTGCATAAACAATGAAATTTAAAGTATCTTCGTCGGTAACCTATAATTGAACATGTTTACGAGAAAAAAATTGCATGCGTATTCTGTTTTTCATACAGAAAACTTAATTTTACTTTGTAGATAAAATTAAAGATAAATTTTAACTTACCATTGTAATTGGGGCGTATTTCCATTCTCTACTTGATTCCCTTATTTAGGATTTTCACCCCAGAGCAGCCATCGAGTCGAAACCACCCGTAAAGGTTTTCGGTTCTATTTACTACACTGAACTGTATTCTTAATACGCCCGGACACAGACAAATTAGGTACACACGCATAAAAAAATTGTATGTATGTAGGTACTAGGTACATTTCCTCATACGAGTACATCATGTACTTGGATATAGACATAGACGGGGTCTACGTTAAAGACGCACGGAATAAAAGCAATAATGTTTTTTAACGCTGCACGGTTGAGTTTCAATAAAAATTAGCGCATCGATATTCAAGAATATAATTTATTATATTCGTGTGTTGAAGAGTGCACGAGGTGTTAAAAATATATCGTCCTAGGAGGAGGAAAATTCAAGTGGAGTGTATTGTTGGGGAAAGAAGGTTGCGCAATTCAACCTGCTGATGATGAGGCGTGACGTGTGCTGGAACCCTGGTGAAGCTGATGCTCGTGAGATGCTGGCACAGCTTGCATGGATTTGGCGTGGCGGTCTAAAGGATGCAGGCACAGCTCGCTTGAGTAAATATTAGTTAAGCAGTTCTCTCGGTTGATGTTAGATTGTGTACTAATAATATAATGTTTTTTCTGGCACTTGCACGGAGAATTATTGTTACATGGAGTGCGCTAGGAAATGGGAAGAACGGGTAGGTAGATATGGATTTGGTTGAGAATTGGTCCGATCATCGTGATTACCAAGCAGCTAATTTTTCATAAAACTCAACCGGACAGCGCCACAACATACTACCGCATTCCTTCCGCGCACCTTGAACGTAGACCCCGACTATATTCACATACTAGCCACATTTTACAATACTAATGATAGATAACCTCTTGGTTCTTAGGTGAAAGAGTTATCAAATTATTTTAACTGCCGATTCACATAAAAACATGTAATTTCTGATTGTGAGTAACATTTAGTATTCTGCCAATGTTTTTATATTTTTTACTTATTTTGTTTTATTTTATTTCATTAATTTATTGCATAAAATTAGTATACATATTTAAAAACAGGGAATCTATATAAAACTAATTAATATAAAATGAAAACGTAGTGTTCTCTGTTTATGATAGCCTGTTATGATAGCCTGTTTATGATAGCCAGATTTTTTTATATTTTAGAGCATAAGTAGTCCTATACTGATAAAACAATAACATAAAAAAACTAAAACTACTTAACTATAAATGCATAGCTAATCAAATGTAAGAAATTAAAAATCGTTTCTATACAAATATAAAGTATATACATGTGCCAAGAATACACGTTACTTAAACATAAATAATATTGTAAAATATGTAATAAAAAACAAATACAAAGCAATAAATATATAAAAATATTAATAATATGTGTACCAAATATACAGTACTACGTTTTTTTATTTATATATATTTTTCAAAAAATCTCTCGCTACACTATTTATATGTGCAGTTATTATTATTTATTTTTTTTAATTTTCCTTTATTCAGGAAACATACAGTACAGTTACATAATTTTATATTTTACACAGTAAGACTCAACTCTAATGGACCAGTGAAGTTTTCATATTATATAATAATTATATGTAAGGTTATCAATGAAAGTACAAAAAAGAGAAGGAAAAAAAACGTAAATGGAAGTTGTTAAAATTAAAGTAAAAAAGTCATTTAAAAGTTTGTAGTTAGTATTTACAAATGGAAATTATATTAAAAATGAAAATTTTTTTTTTGTAAAAGTAATAAAAAAGTAAAAAACATGCTCAGATGTAAAAAAAAAACACATTTTCAGAAAGGAAAAAACATAAAATATACACAAACATATTTTATGGAATTAAAAGAAACGATGAGAAGAATCTTTAAATTAAATATAAGACAGTAAATTTAAATCAATTTAAAAAACATCTTCAAAATTAATGACACATTATAGTAAGAGCAGCAATGTATTGATTTTATATACATATACAATATAAGTCATTAAAAGTAGTTAAAAAGTATAAAAACATGTCAATGCAGCAGAGAAAAAAGAAAAAATAGAATAACAGGTACACCAAGTAATCTTTAAAATTTGAACAATATAAGGAGAAGATTTTAAACCAAAGGTAGTGAATAAAATTTCATTAAAGCGATTTAAGCAGTAATAAAAATTTCAGTAAAGAAAATTTATTAAAAATATGAATGTATGTAATGTGAAGTGATGTAAGAGAAAAGGGATCAACGGGAGTTTTATTCAAAAGTTTTCAATACACTATTTAAAAATAATTGTAATCCTGTATGATGGATATCTACATGGTTAAAAAAGCTGTTAAAAGTGGAACACGATCAATGTAAAAACGAATTCTGACAATAGTTCGTATTGACGCTAGGTATTCGAAAGGTTGGGTGATTTCGTAGGCCACGTGATGTACAGTTAATTTAAATAAATGTTATTAAATATTTGTATATAACCACTTGTTAGACCAACGTTAGACTGTTAATAATTTTTATTAAAAAAATCGTTTTACATTTTGAGTCTTTTATTTTTGGCAATGAATCATTAAAATTTTTTGGAGCAATTACATTATATTGCTTTTTACCAAAAGCGGTTGTTACAAATGGGACAATACAGTTAATTTGTGTTGCTAAACATGTGATTATATTTTGTTGGGTTCTTTTGACCGCACTAAATTTATCATAAAATTTAAGTGGTAGGCACCTCCAAACAATTGTCTTACATCCAATATCCTTATCTCAGTGAATAGATCTTCCGTTGGATACCTCAAGGGTTTTTTGAGAATGATCTACATGGTCCATTTTTGTGCTATTTTTACTGGTTCAAGGATTGAACGAGAGCAACCTCCCTAAGCTTAATTGCAATATGATAGTTTGCTTTGGCAAAAAGCAAAGTAAATTTGTCTTATAAGTTAAGCATTCAATATATTTTTTAGGCTTTTATAAATGTATGCTGATTCCGTATTTGCTTAGATATTTCTATAATTTGATCTTTCCAGCTTAGTTTAGAATGAATCTATTATGACCCTTAAGTATTTCATCAAATTTAATTGTTCAAATTTTTACATTCGCACAAAGTATTAGGTATGCACGAATGGATCTTGAGTAAAAAAATGACAGGTTCTGCTTTTTTTGTGATACTGAAGCAGATGCATTTGGTTTTTTTTAATATAAACTACTAAAATACTTTATTAACACCGTACTACCCCATTTTAGAAACTTAACTTGTTATATTTGTTCCTCTTCGCGCGTTGGCGTTGTAATAAATAATTAAATTAAGTTAATCAGGTCTTAAGAGGTTATACACGGTACAGCACTTAGTAATGTTTGCGGCTCACACCATGGCGCAGCTGGGACGGTGAACAAGCGTGTTATCCATAGTACCAGGGACTGGCCCTTCATTAGCGCGTATTCTGCGATTTATTATCATTTACTCTAGACAAACCACTTCAGCATCAGGACTCCTGGGAGGGCAAACTGAGAACTTAGAATTAAAAAACAACAACTTGTGTATTTTAATGTTCAAACTTAACTCTTTAACTTAAAACAATATCTTATTTAGTGTGAATGCGGTTAATTGGTACAATTCCATTTAAATTGTTGGTAAGGTATCCAAATAAAAATATTTTTTTAAAAAACTTGTTTTTTTTATAATGTCCTAACAAGACTCCGACGACTCCGAGACAAGAATTTAATCCGATAATATTATTTTATTTTGGATACCTTACAAACAATTTAAACAATATCCTTTTAAATTAAATGTATGTATTAAAAAAAGAAGTATAAAAGTACATATCGTCACCCTAACTTGCAAAACCCCTACGTCCACAAATGGTCAAAAATTTATTTCGGCGTTTTCTGTTAGGACGTTAAATAATGTTATATATGTCTATAAAATTTGTAATCTTGCAAAGTCCATTATTTAAAAAAAAAAAACTTTTTTTTGCTACCATTTGCTACTGAAGTAAAATAGAATGTCGGGGCGAGTTTTACAAGTTAGGCCGACGATAGGTTAAATGCTATCGAAATGCGATATTACAGGCGAATATTAATTTTGTTACACACGAGATTGGTCTGTTGATCTGCTTTCATACAAGTCATTTTTTCCTACGCTTTTTATCACTTTTTTATCAATTTTATTATTTTATTATTTTTCTTTTATTAGATTTACTTTAAGTTTTCTTTTTTTATGAATCTTTTTCTTCGTCTTTCAGTATTTTTAAACTGGTTTCTTTAGCTTTCCTACTTTATTCCTTTTTTATTTAAGTATTACCTGTCACGCAATCAATGGTATGAACAATTATAAACGCCGACGGGTCTTTCAATATTTTGTATGTAATTCATAAATGTATGTCCAGTTATCTCCAATTGTTCCATAATATAAAGAGAAGTTACAGTGCCCGAATAATAAAAGAGGCAATTGAAATACACAAACACCCAAGTAACATAAACAAAGACGACGGGCTCAAATTAAACTCAACATGGTTCCCGGGGCACTACAGACTACAAAAATGACACGGAACATGCACTGCCGACTGCGACATGGTACAAATTACTAGTGCATAAACCCTTTTTTTTCCACAAAACACTCAGGTTACCCTAAAGATCCTGTAATGGTAGCCAAAACGTCGGAATGAATCCAACTTACACGGGATCACCCAAAAAAGATACATATTATTATCTAGTTTTTTTATAAACTAAAATTTAGTTAGCGCTAATTATATCCAATAGCTGGTCTAATTAGGAAATCACTTTCCTAAAGCAAATTTATAAGATACGAGTATGTGCGATTAATAATATTTTTGGTTTATGGACTCATTTATTTAATCTACTTACTTCACACTTCAAGAAACACACTACTTTCTGCCCTTTAAGAAAGCTTTATACTTAAATAAATTACCGCTTTATAAATATGTAATATACATTGTACGAGGTTTTAATATACATACAAAAAGCATTCATCAAATTCTAATGAGGTTGGTTGACCTTTAAATAAAAATTCTATTGTTTTTTTCTTTTCCAACGTTATTTAGTGCGGATCCATTACCAACGTTTTATGGAGGGCATAATAACTACGGAGTTAGGTACACCGGTGAAATAAATACATTTACTAACTATGGAAAAAACATCTTTACAAAAGAACAGATACTTTTTGGCACAATGTGGACTATTTGGAAAAGCCATTATTTAGAATGAACGTTATTTTTTTTTTATTGACGAAAGTTTTACAAGAATATATACAACTAACGGGTAAGAAATCGGATAAGAAAGAAAAAAAAGAGTATCGCACGCAACTACACTGGCTCAGTATCAGGCATACAAGAAACATTCACATTCTATCACTTCTTCACAATATTTTAAATAATCCCACTTCGCCTGTTTATCTGAGAGAGCTCATCCAACCTCTTTCACAACACGGACTATCTCTTCGTTCTAGTAACGAGAGAACCCTTTTAATACCCTGTATATAATATTTTCTTGCCTCCTCTTTCACAGTTGTAGCCGCTCGACTGTGGAATAATCTACCCACTAATGTTAGAGACGCCCCTTCTTTATTTACATTTAAGTCAATATTGAAATGTCACAATTATGTAAATATTTAAATTGTTATTTTATCCTTCTTCTTTCCTTCCCATCCCCTCTCCTCTCTTCATAGTATAGTGTTAATACTTTTTCATATAGTTTTATTTTTGTTAATCTTTGCTTTTAATTTTTGTATAAAATTGTAAGATTCAATATGTCCATGTATTTATAATTTTCTCAAACTGAACAGTTTGGGTAGGTAGGAAGAAATTGCCTTAAGGCAATATGCCCGCCCTTATATATATATTTATTGTATATGTACATAAAGAGTCAAATAAATTAATAAAAATAAATAAGAAATCATTAGAACCATTACTTATAAATGATACGCATAAATTACTTATAAATCAATGAGGAAGTTCTGTGCTACGGAAAATTGGATTAAAAATTGTTTTCTTACACTCGGAAAAAATATTCTTCTTCAGCCTTCTGTCCTCCACTGCTGGATAAAGGCCTCTTCCATACCCTTACATTTCTTTCGGTCGGTTGCTGCTTGCAGCCAATTTTTACCACCAACGGCGGCTATGTCGTCAGACCATTTATTTTTAGGTCTTCCGACGCCTCTCTTATTCTCCCACGGTCTCTATCTTAAAATTGTAAGGGTCCATCTTGTGGGGTCTTGTCTCGCAACATGTTCTTCCCATTGCCATTTCAGTCTTGCCACGCGATCCATGATATCCGCTATTCTGGTTCTGTTTCTAATTTCTTTTTGTCTCTTATGCTTATATAAAGCAATACAAGCATGGATCTTTCCATGGATCGCTGTGTGCATTTGAGCTTTTCGACATTTCTTTATGTAAGGGCCATGGTCTCTAATGCGTATGTAGTCACTGGCAGTATACATGATTCATATGTTTTCCTTCACAGACAAATCGGAATCTCTTTATTTTCTAAGTTTTCTGCTTATTAGTAAGCTGCTTATTCCTATTCTTCTTGGCAGTTCCGCTGTTTGATTTTCTTTGCCCGGTTTGATCTTATGCCCAATTCATCGACTATTTTGATGTTTTTATTGTTAACAGTGATGATTTTGTTTTCTGGACTTATAATTTTTGTTTTTTGTTTGTTTGTTCGTAAAAAAAAAGCATTTAATTGTACAACGAAGAATCTCGAGAATGTAAGAAAAAAATAATAAAAATTATTTCGATAAAAATAAACTACTTTAAAGTTGGTTCAGCCGGATAAATCTCACCCTCATGATAAAGGTTTCAGCTCTTTTACTTCACAAAAGTCAACAGATGGAAGAGTTGAGGAAATGTGGATGTTTAAACGTAGGCAGAATGGTAAATGTTATGCAGTGAGTAAAGTGACCGCTTGAACCAGCCAATGACAGGTAAGCCACTGTAAATGCATAGACTTCCATATTCCCTTCTTAAAAATATTTTCCCTCTCAGTTGCAATAAATTTGGATTCTTTGAATTGCGTCACAAATTCTTCCGAATCAACTTATGATAGTGTTGTGATAGATTTCCGGTTTCCAGGAAGCCAACTCACCAATGGCGGAGTAATTTCAAAATAAAAAATCTTTAAAAAATCACAGCGATGAAAATACGATCCGCAATTTTTTTTTTGATTTTGGCTTTTTTTATAACAAATAAAAAAATATTTTAATAAATCGCCGAACTTCCTCATTTTAGAAATCTACCAACTTACATAAATTAAATAAGATAAGTGGGCAGTTTAATAATAATAAAACAATAAGAAGAAATTAAAGTAAAGAAAGATGAATCTCTTCACAGCAATAAAGGTTTTAGCTCTTTGACTTCATTAAAATCAACAAATGGAAGCATTGAAGAAATACGGATGCTCAAACATAGGAAAAATGGTAAATGTTCACAGTGTGTAAAGTAGTCACTTAAACCAGCCAATGATAGGACATAAGCCCTGTAAATGCCTAGACTTCCATATTCCCTTTTTCAAGGTATTCTACATCCCTGTTGTAATTTGTTAAGTTTAAAGAAAGATAATTTGCGCATACAAAAATAAATATTAGACATTTGATATCGGAAACAGAGCAACCGTCTTTAAACAATATTCAAAAATACATTTCGATAACCTGTTATGAATGATTTTATTATTCCATTTCCGATTATGTACAACGCTAATGGTTTATAATAATTGATAGGTATTAGGCATAGAATTAAGAATAGGCCAAAAACCGCATACGCACATCAAACAGAAGGCGACTTAACTACTCATAAATGAGTAGGTTTACGTTTTGACCCATTAGTTTATTTGTAGACGTCGCTCAGTACGCAACTCCCGATTCGAATTTAACCATGCCGTGTTGTGTCCTTTTAAAGTGTAGAAATACTGCTAGGATCTTAAAGAATAGGATGCAATAACATTTCATGTGTAATTATCAAATAAATGTGTTTGTCACAAATGCATTACTTAAAAATTGAATTAATTTTCTATCTGTCAGATTGTCGAAGAAAAAAATGGAAATTTCGTTAGTGTTGCCAGAGTAGTAAATTTTTTTACCCTACTTTGCTTAAATAATAAGAGAAATAATGAAAACTGAACCTCGAATTAAACAACGCCGTGGTGGTCATTTGGCCGACATTATTTTTAAAACATAAAATATTATTTAACATGATATAAAAATATCAGTTTTATGTCAAATAAATTTTGTTTTAATTTTAAGTTTAAAGTTCATTAATTCAATTACTCTTATTAAATGACCCTTTTCTTATCTACTCTGTTATGTCAATCAATGTTTCCGAGTGCAAAATAAAATTTTAGAAAAATTAACAAAATTGTTTTTTTTACCTTACATTTGTGTTATGGTTATATTTTTCGGAGACTTCAAATATGCGCGCGGCGAAAGTGTGTCTAAGTGGGGGAATTATTAGACACAGTCCGATGTATTCAAATATGATTCTACGCTCATCTGGACTATTCTTAATTCTATAGTATTAGGTATATTATCTGATTATGTATAAAAACTATGTGGATGAATAATTCATTATTACAGCCAAACGTTGACCGAATCACTTCAAATGCCAGTAATTGCACAAAACGTAAAAGGTCGCCAAATTACTATCTTTCGTCAGATTGGGACTTACACAGATATTCGGCATGGAGCCATATCGCGAATATGCACAGATATCTAAATAAAGTGAAGAAACTTCTGAAAATAATATGTAAATCTAAAGTCTAGATAATTTACAGGGCTTATAAACCTCTCATTGGCTTGTTTGAGACTTTGGATAAACATTATGCAAATAATAATTAGTGAAAACATAAACACAAAACAGCATTTCTATATAATTAAATGGTAAGTTAATAAAAGATTTGGAAAAATGTTTACTGTCTAAATAATGGGTATAAAAATGACAGATTTAGAAACCAGCTTAACAAGCAAAAGCGAGTTGTCAGCCGATTTGGATACAAGCTTAAGACACAAATAATGGATTAAAATTGGCGGATTTCTACACAAGCCGATCAAGATGATAAAAAAAATGCTAAAAGATTGGCCGATCGCCCAAAAAATCGGTAAATATTTTGCTGATTTAGAAACATGTAAAAAAAATATTTTTTTAAAAATTTGCTTGCTGCCTTTTATTGTACCCAATAATACAAAATTAAATATACATGCTACATTTGTTCACATTATGATAAAATAAAAATAAAACAAATTACATTAATACATGTACATTATATCATATAAACTAAATATAATTGGAGAACAAAATTAAAATGGAAAACAAAAATAAAGATAAGATACAAAATTCAATTGTATATGAAGAGAAAACTTAACATAATTAGGGTAAATTTGAAGCAAAAAGTGAGATTATAGATATTTTTTATTTTGTGAATCACTCCCGTTAAAAATATCAACAATATTATATATTTATTGGCAATAATTGCCAACCTATTGATAATTTAATTATAATTGACTTCGGTTCTGCAGTTTTCTTTCAGAAATTATATTTGTTGCCTTGTACGTCTTCGTGGTACATGAAACCTTATTAATTGTACAATTCGTATGCTCAGGTCTTGTTCGATGTATCGTTGAAGGTAGCCTATTTGACGATTAGTCAATTTGGCCGCATGTCTGTATAACCTTTTCTCAAAAATTGGCAGATTTGTCTACTCGGCCGCATGCTAAAGTCCCTGTATTATTTTACCTAATTGGAAGTAAACACGGCGTGTTAGGCCTTATTTGGTCGCGTGTTAACAGCGATCATACTTTGCTCGACAAACAAAGCCATGTTTGATCAACTACGCAAATATCCTCGTACATTTGTGACAAAAATACGAATAACATTCCATGACAGTGCGTCGTATTTTTCTCCTCTCTCCCGGTTAGGAACTTTTAAATAAAGGTAACGTCCTTCTTAGGACCGGTGAATACGCGACAAATTAAAACGAGCTGTGGTCCCGTAGTAATGTCGCGGAATCGAGGTTTAAACCCCGGTCTGCCGCATTTCCTTAAATTTTCTAACGATTATATTATGATATTTACATCTCGTTGTTAAAGAGTGTCCATATTAAGTTCTCCAAAACTAAAGGCATCTTCAAGAGGAATCAATACCTTGATTTTATCTAACGGAAAATATAATTGCATAAGACCGCTGCGAGACATTAAGCTTTTATTTAAAAAATAAACCTTTCAAATCTATATATAAAAAAATTAGGTTCCATATGTTTGTGGCCGCAAACCTCGGAAAGTAATTAATGGATTTATTTTTAAAAAATTACAGAACATTGCATTTTAGCAGAAGAGTGTTTCTATGTACTTTTTATTCGGATGTTTCAACGGTGTTACCTAAAAAATAGAAAATAAATTTAAACAAAAAAAAATAAACGAATAATAGTCAAGAAAGAAAAAATACTAATCTCCATACTTTAAAAAACTTTAAAATAGATCAAAATAAAAATTAAAAGTAGAATGGTGGCCTCCGTGGTGTAGTGGTCAAGACGTTTGACTCACACACGAAAGGTTCCGGGTTCGATTCCCAGAGAGAACACAAACATTAAAATGTTATTTTTCTCAAGCCTGGGTGTTCTGTAATGTAATTCACCACTGTAATTGGGCCTCCCGGCCTGTTGTGGTGCAAAAATAAATAAATAATTTCGAATCTGGGGCATATAATTTTTAAGAAAAGTTAAGAACTAAAGAGGGCGTTGAAAAAAATATCGCTTGTTTCATGCAGTCGAAATAAGTATAGATGTAAATATTGTGTTTTAAATATTGTATTAGACTATGTTAATCATGGAACTAAAGAAAATGAAAAATATTTTTTTTTTTTTTTTAAACTAGAAAATATTTGGGATAGACCTTCGTTCGACAATGCACTCAAAGCGCATGACTAAGGTAATTGATGATAAATGTTCAAAAATTCATTTCAAAATATCTCTATGTTCAATATTTGCACACACCGCTGTACTAAGTGGTAAAGAGAAATCTTTGAAATAACTCTTAGGCAAACAGTAATTAGCAAATAAAGTTTGGTACTCGTGAACTTTTATAATATTTGTTAATTTGTATTTTTCATGGTTTTTCCACTTTGTGTTGTGGTTATCGCGCTTCGCTACCAAACACGAAGACTGTCGCTCGATTCCAAACAGGTTCGACATTTGTTTTTAAAAAAACTAATTTCCCAATGATTTGGTACATTCTTTAGATTGTTACAGCCGTTTATATTCACAGTGAGTTTTTCGACGCATGGCATAATAACCCAGACAAACTCATTGTGCATGATTATTTCCTTTATTTTCCCTTTGCTGTAAATGTTTATCTTGCCTTCATATAAAAAATCCTAGGATAGGACGCCATAGGCATTATTTATTTCATTACTAAAAATAACAAGATTTTTTGTGTTACAATTTATTTATTTGTGTCAATGGTCGGGTTGTGGTCCTGTGGCTAGTGTCTCAGACTCACGGACCGAAGGTCCGTGGTTCGAATCCCACTGTACACCAACTCGATTCCCATTTTCTAATAGTGAATTATTTACAACTCGTTGAAAATGGCCGTAAAACTGAAATATTTGGGTAAATCATAAGAACGCAAATTTTTATTTTAATTAAAATATATATATATATATACACATACCTACATAATAAAATATTTTTATTGGGTTAAGCGCAATAAACTATTTAGATTAAAAATCTCATTGCGCGGAAAAGCATTATTTAAGAATTTATAATCATTTTTATTTAAAATTTATTCATTTATAAACCCTTACGGATTACATTCATTTAACAATATAATATTTTAAATTCATGCTCTATTCTTAATGATAATATTTTTAACATCTTTTAAAAATATAATTAAATATATATATTTTTTTATTATACATTCGAAATAGCAATATTTTTATTTAATCAAAATTAACGGCTATATGCCCCTTTTAAATGAAAGATGAAAAAAAAACTATCAAATATACATTCAAGTCATATTATGTTTTGTACCAGTTACCAGCATTTAAACCAGCAATTTAAAAATACGTAAAACGTGTAACACATTTAAAAATGAAAAAAAGATAAATGAAAATATTGCAAAAAAAAAGATTTAGGTATGTGAGAAAGAAAATGAAATTGAGAGAAAAAAAGTTAACATAATAAATAAATAAAGCACTAAAACCATTTTACATAACATTAAATAAAAAAAACATTGTTTTCTAGAAGAAAACCAAAAATAATAACCGGGTTGTGGTCCCGTGGCTAGTGTCGCGAACTCGCAGATCAGAGGTCCGAGGTTCGAACTCTACTCTACCAGTACTTGTTTCCCATTTTTTGAATTGTTTATTATTTACAACTCAGTGAAAATGGACCGTAAAATTGAAATAATTGAGTGAATCATAAGACCAAATAAATAAATTACACACCACATTTTTTTTCTTCTTTTTTGTTGTCTATATGTGTGTGAACTACATTCACACAGTTGAGGTTTATCAACACGTGTTATTAGTTAGTGTTAGTACCCAGTCCACCTATGCGTGTGTAGTGCGTGTGGCTTGTGTTAATGTTGTTAACACGCATGTTTGTGGAGGAATTGTACCGAGGGTAATGTATCTATAGTGAACGAGTAATGTTGTATAGACAGCCATGTTAACTTTGTAGTTAGACGGTGTGACTAACAACCCAGTCTAATAGCTTTTGCAGTTCAATATTCTTCTGCAGGAAATGCAAATCTATTTACATAAAGTAAACATTCTCATTATTACTCTGCTATGTGTGTAATGTGTAAGGCACTGCATCGGAACACCACACGCAGCGTATCTCAATCAGAATATTAAGGTAAGGTGATCAGTGTTACGTTTCAGGCGCCAGTCTAAAAAGAGTGAAATATTAGAGGTACTAGTGTAAAAACGAATCGAACCTGGGACCTAAGATATTGTAGGCATAAGCTCTTTTCAACCTTTAGGAGGACTTAAGTCCAATCGATTTTCTGTTTTTTTTAATTTTCAGTAGAGAGTAGCCATCGTGTAACAAACACTCGTTCAGGATTCCGGTTCTTAAAAGGCCGTTTACACGTAGACAATACAATATTGTTTCCTCCCAGGCCATTGTCCACGTGTAAACAGCAATCTGTCGGACAAAAATTGAAACGAAACATCGCCACCGAGATAGACGGGCAGGCTATCTCCGCGAAACAATGATTACCCCACCACCGCGTGCGGCCGCCAGCAGCCACATTGTCCTCGTGCGAACACGCACAGACAGGACATTGTGACAATAGCGATAAGCTTGACGTGAACGTGTCGCCCCCAAAAAAAATCTGCCGAAAATGGCTGCAGAAAACAATCTTTTTTGTTATTCAGTTCGTTTTTTAATAATTCCAATATATCTTGGTATAAAATCAAAAATATTTTTCGTAAATTCGCTAGTAACTTACGGTGTCGTGTATTCTTTTTCGCAGCGCTCACGTATAAACTGCGGCCGAATTTTCGCATTGTCCTAGCGTTATGTCCTGCGCGGTCAAGGCTAATCTCGGAGCTGGGACATCACAATATTGTCATATCTATTTTATTGTCCATATGTAAACGATATCAATACTGCTCTACGGGGTTGCAACATGGACTTTCATGGTGAACTCCATAAACCGATTAGAAGCTTTTGAAATGTGGCTTCACCGGAGAATGCTGAGAATCCCGTGGACAGATTGAGTGACCATCGTGGCGGTGCTGAGACAAGCGGAAAAGAAAAATAACTACTGTCTTCAATAAAACAGAGAAAATATCCGGGGCATATCATGCACGAAAGCAAATATGCGCTCTACAACTAATCATGATGGGGAAGATCGAGAGAAAGCGTGGAGTTGAAAGGCTAAAGATGTCCTGGCTGAGGAACATCCGCGACTGGACGGGAGTGCGGAGGTTGAGGCGCTGTTCCAGTTGGCGCAGGACCGGAATGCCTGCTCTAGAGTGATCGCCAACGTCGGGGGGATCTGATATGGCACAGAAATAAGAAGATATGTAAATGGCCCTTTATACAGGTGACCTATAACACGGGCTCCAGCAGCACGGTTTCACTCTAACACTAATAAAATTGTGCAGAAACCCCCCTACAACAAAGCTTCTTACAACACGGATGAGCAAATTATATATTTGGCAACTGTCCGTTGAAGCAGAAAATGATCGCTAATCATCAAAAAATGATATTGTTGGCATATTAAAACTTGCGAAATCGTTCAAAGGCGACGGTTTTGACGTTTAAGATTCATTGATGGAATACGAAATTGGCGAAGTAGATTTGCTGGAAATGGCTTCAGACTTTTAAATCGATGTCGAGAAGAAAAATAGTGATGAAAATTATAAAATAAAAGTGGCTTTAAAAAAATTACAATAAGTTTTTTTTCATTCAGATCTATCCGCTAAAAGAAGCCCAAAATTTGAAAGGCAGCTCCTGATTACGTAGCAGAAAATCTACAACGACCTTTAAAGGGACAGCAAGCAAACCAAAATCAAAGACTTTTTAAAGATGGCGGAAATCACAAATGATAAAATAGATTCAGAGAGTGAAGATGATATTACCGAAAAATATGTAAACCAGCAATGTTTTAAAATGTCCAAATGTTAGTAGCCCGTCTATAAACATTTGGACATATTTAAAATATAAGAAGTAGAAAAATTTAATTTCTAAAGAAATTAATCAAAAAAAATGTTTAGGATGTCCAAATGCTGGTATAAGAAGAAGTGTAAAAATCTAAAAATTGTTTTCAGGCGTTGCGTGTTGCCTAGTAGGTGAAATGGTTCAGCCGGATGAATCTCACCCACGTGATAAAGGTTTCAGCCTTTTTGCTTCACAATAGTCAACAGATGGTTGAGTCATGTAAATGTGCATGTTCAAAACATAGGCAGAATTATAAATGTTACATTGTGTGTAAAGTGGCTTCTTAAACCAGGAATTGAAATCTTATCATGTGGGTGAGATTCATACGGCCGAACCATTTCACCTACTTGGTAACGCCTGAAAGCAATTATTAAATTTTTATCATTTTTCTCAAACATTTTTGTTAAATAATATTCTTAGAATCACTTTGTAAAGCGTCATTAAGGTATTAATATAACAATACATGTATATAAGTGTTAATTTAAAAAACCTGTCCATTAGTTCAAAATTATTTAAAATGGACGGGCAAGCTATAACAGTTACACAAATAGGGAAATATCACATACTACGAATACCGAAAATATATATGAAATGGATTTCAAATAATTGTATTTCCAAAATTAATATGGATATTGTGGAGAAATATTTTCATTTACTTTAATTTTTTTATTTTTTTTAAACACGTCCCTAGAAAAACGCGACATGTTTGGCCTTGATAGTTGTGACGTCTAGATTCGTGACAATGTTCTTAACAAATTTGAATGGTTAAGAACAAATAAATATGAATTGTGACCTATTAGGGGCGTGGCCAATGGAATTATCGCTTTTGCGGGAATTCAAAATTACAAATTAAAAAATATTTTTTACGCTGCTACCAAGGAAATTTTTTTTTTACCGGACAGTATTTCATAGACCTTTATTACTTTAAAACTGTAAAAAAAAAGGGAAATTTCCCAATTTCCTTTTGAAATTTAGGTCACCCCTGCCTAGACTATTTAGCAGGGGCAAACCGTGTATACAAGCGATTATGCACAGCTTACCATTATATTTGACTAACCATAGTAATGTTTTATTGTTAGTTTATTTACAGAAAAACAAATAAAAAATTACCATTTATTTTAAATCATTTCCACTGTTTGTATTTTTATCCTAATATAAATATAAATTTAAATAAAGCGCGCCTGCGGTGAGCCAAGAAACTAGTCGATTATTCCCGCTTATTTTTTCATACAAATAAGTTTACTATATTTTGAATGTATTAACCCCAGTGCGGGTTTTTTCTCCTGGATTAAACTTGCAGATTACACAAATTATTTGAAGATTCTTGATTTGGAAAATAGTATTTCAAACATTGTTTCTTAAGGACCATTTTTCTTTGAGATGGTACTTTTGACATAAGACCATAATTACTTTCATGCGTCATATTGCAGGACATAAAGCACTCCACGCGGCCGTTTTTAGCACTAGTAATTACTAGAACAATGCGGCCAGTTGACATTTTAATTGAATACCTAATATCGACTGAATTCATAGTGTTATTTTTTAATCAATATATCTATATAATATAATATATCACGAAGTTACATCGTTTGAGTTGATTTCATGGATGAGAGTTGTTGTATCACACAGAACCACAGAAAAATATCAATTTATAGTATATTTTACTAATATTATATTATGTACCTCCTATGTAGGTACAAATATACGATATTTTTTATAGCTTACCTCTAAATAAAATCACCATTCGCCACTGCTATTTAGCTATGTAGGCACTGGCCAACTTAGCTAAGACCAGTCCCTGATTTATTTTTCCAATTACACTCACATATTCCATTCAGGGAGATTTATTGACCGACTCATTCAAACTTACCGACCCAATTGTGGTATTTTTCGATTAGATATGAGTTTATTTCTGCAAAAGAGAACAGTGGAATTAAGATAAGGAAGTGCCCAATTATCTGGATATATTTGGTTGCTTAGGTAGTTAATTGTATATCTAACCCAATTCTACGTCGAGCGTCACACATTTTGCTGAATCATCGCAACGTCACTAGATGTTCTGTAGACTGCATAATGACATTAAAAAAAACAACAGTACCTTACTAAATATATGTAAGTACAGTCTGAAATCGTAATGATTTGATTTTATTGAATTGTAAGAATTTTTTCTTATTTTCAATGGAATATTTGCGTTGTGTTTACCCAAATATTTAAATTTTAAACGCATTTCAAACGAGTTGTAAATATTTCAATTTGTTGGACGTTCAAACGGGCAGAATGGCGAATGTTACACAGCGTGTGAAGTGGCCACTTAAACCAGCCATAAGCCCTGTAAATGCCTAGACTTCCATATTCTCTTCTCCAAAATGTTTTCCCTCTCCATTGCAACAAATTTAAATAAGTATAACTCCCTAGGGAGGAAATCCAGCCAGTCTAGAAGCATTTGGACATACTCAATACATTGTTGAATTAACTACCTGGTAAAAGAAGAAGTATAAAAATTGGAAAATTCTTTTCAGGCGTTGCCTAGTAGGTAAATTGGTTCAGCCGGATGAATCTCACCCACATGATAAAGGTTTCAGCACTTTTACTTCCCAAAAATCAACAGATGAAATAGTTAAGGGAACGTGGATGTTTATTTCATTTTTTTTAATAATTATTTTTTTATTTATTAATTAATTAATTTATTATTATTTTTTTATTTTTTTTAATATTTATTTATTCATTAATTAATTAATTTATTTTTACATAATCAGCATAAATTGCCTTTAACGTACATTGAACATAAATATGAAAAAAAAAATACATAAATAAATACATAGCAAAAAATTATGTTCAAACATAGGCAGAATAGTGAATGTTACACAGTGTGTGAAGTGGCTACTTAAACCAGCCAAGAACAGGTCATAAGCCCTGAAATGTCTAGACTTCCATAGTCGCTTCTCAAAAGTATTTTCCGACTCTGTTGGAAAAAAGTAAAATATGAATAGGGAGGAAATCCAGCCAGTCTCCAAGCATTTGGACAGACTCAAAACATTGTTGAGTTGTAAATAACTCACTATTGGGAAATGGGTTTGTTGTGATGTTATTTAAGTTGGGGTAGAGTGGGGTTCGAAACTCGGACCTCTGATCCATGAGCCCGCAACACTAGCCACGGGACCACAACCCAATCGTTGATGGTCAATGCGTTTCAAAGACTTCGATTTAGGATGGCGGTATACAGTCATGTGACTACAAACCATCTGCTCAGCCAAATCTACGGTGGTTTGAAGAGGATCTTCATGAAAAATATGGTTTAAGCGATTCTCATCGAAGTCCACTGGTCGTCCGGTACTTCGTAAACCATCGACGTGCTGTCCTTTCATTCATGGCATTTTCGCCGTACACTGCACAAATATCGCGACCAGCTTTGGCAGATCTAATCCCTCGATTGAACGCGAATAGAGGGGGGTTTCGAAAATGCTCACTTTCGTCTACTTGGCATTCCATTTTGAAGGTTTGTAATGTTGTAATAGGAAAATATCACGTAGTACGAATACCGATAAAAACATTTTTAGTCGGTATTCGTAGTACGGATTTAGAAAAATTAATTGTATTTTTAAAATCAATATGGAAATTGTGGAGAAATGTTTTCATACCTGATTTTAAAATTAAAAATGTTAAATATATGTTTTTACAAAAACGCGACTTGTTTAGGCTTGAGAATTGTGACGTCAAGATTTATATATTTACTAATAACATTTTACATACATTTATACGGGACAGAGACACAGTTTATAGTGACACAATCAGGAACGACCCATGCCTTTGAATTTGCTCCGACTCGCTGGAAAATCCGTGTTGAGTCGGGGCGTTCATAACCATTCGTGATGATGTTCTATTCAAATTTAAACGGCCATAAACAAAGTTCAAAATTGAACCGAATCGTGACATACTAGGGGGGGTGGCTAATGCAATGAACCGTTTTTGCGGGAATTTAAAATTATAAATTTTTAAAAAAGTACAAAAAGAATTGTTTTTGCTTGACAGTATTTAATGGACGCTTATTAATTTTAAATTGTAAAAAAAACGTAATATTTCCCTATTAAATAAAATAATATGTGTAACCTAAAAGAAATCACAATATCTTGCAAGGCATTCTTTCGAATAACGTACAACCTTTACCATTTTGTTTTTATTTTGGTGCTCATTTTTAAATTTGTAAAAAAAACATACACGAAACATGTTAACACCCAACACATGTAGTATGTAGTATGGTGTTTATCGGTAATGTTTTACGGTAATTTCAGGTAGATGCGGTAACAAACATACTAGAAGACACGTACTAAACAATCTCAGAGAATCCACACTAATTAAGATGTTCTCAATAGATAATACACGATATTATCATCCACAATAATCACGCGACTATCAAATTACACTCCATTACAGTTTTTACTGCCTCGCATCGAATAAATACCGACCGTAATTGCAAATTATACGAATTTGGACAAATTGTGATTGAAAAAGGCGTTATGGGAATATTCATCGGTAATACCTAGTTTTAAAGATGCACGTACAACTAACAGGAGTCACGACTAATTGGATGATATTCTGAAATAGTACTAAGATCCGTCACACAGTGTAGTGACTGCGACACGGTACAAATATGGCATACTTAAACCTAATCAATCGCACGTGTTTTTACATATTTCTATATATATTTTCTCTGTACGTGTGATGTCGCCGTACTCCTCCTAAACGGCTTAACCGATTTACGTGCGGTTTTCAGAGAAATATAGATCTTTGCTTGAAAATTTTTAATCGAATATGTAAATAAAAAGTTAGAAGCATAAATGTTTTATTCATCGATCTACCAGGGTTGCATTCGAGGAGAATGCATTTGCAAAAAAATAGCAAGATGTTGTTTTTTTGTGTATAAAAAAAGTTTGTTTTTGAATATTTAAAAACAGCATTTGTTTTTTGTGGATCTCAATTAGATTCTTTCCTTATTATTTCTACCTATTTAATTGTTTTTATTAGATTTTTGGTAACACTAAAATAATATTAAATTCAATACATTTTTAAAAATCGTATTCCTACATAAGTACACCACTTTGTTGGTGAGACGACCGGAGTTTGACGTTTACAAAAAGAATGCCATATATGAAAAAATATTTATTTTATGTTTTGGAAATCAACCATAAACAAGTACCTACTTAAATTCAATATTTTTTTAATAGCAACAATTTTTAGTTTTGGAATTTAATCACAAACAAGTACCTAGATGAAAAGTATTTTTCCAAGATGATAGCAGGCAAGCCAACGTTCGGGCAGGACAACGTCTGTCGGGTCCGCTAGTTGCATCATAAAAGAGAAATATAACTTTTTTTTACATTTTTAAAGTAATAAAGGTCTGTGGAATACTGTCCAGTAACAAAAATATTTTTTTGCTAATTATTAGTAGCATAAAAAAATAATTTAAATTTGTAATTTTGAATTCACGATTCATGTTTATTGGTTTCTGGCCATAGATTTTTTTAAGAACAAGGCCAAACACGTCGCGTTTTTTATTTATTTCTTTTTTACATTTATGCATGAAAACATTTTTCCACAATATCCATATTGATTTTGAAAATACATTGATTAAAAAAATTAAAATAAATACAACCTTCGGTCAAAGAGGATTGGCCTACTACTCGGTTAAAGTGTACAATCAACTTCTATTATCCATAAGGACAATGAGGAACTTCAGCCCTACGGGAAATTGGATACAAAAAATGTTTTCTTACGCGGGGTAAAAATTAGAGCATTAAATTGTACGGCATAAGTTGTTTCTTGAAAATGTACAGAAAAAATAATAAAAAATATTTTGATAAAAACGCACTACTTTAAATGACGTCACTGGTACATGTGAATCAACCTATGATCTGAGAGCTATGGAAGATTTCCGGTCTGCTTGTCGCTTCTGGACCAATGGGAAGAACTGAATGAGAATAAGCGGAAATGAACCTCTGACGTTACACGCGGAGTTATTTCAGAAATACAAAACTTTGAAAAATCGTAGCGCCAATAATACTAAATATAAAAATTAAAAAAAAAAAAATTGACTTAGTTTAACAGTCTATTAACAAATATTTTTTTTTTTTTAAAAACCACTGAACTTCCTCATTAGTAAGTTCTTACAATATGAAATTGCTATTAAGAAATGAATTTTGGAGGTGGGTTTGCGCATGGATCGTTGAGTGGATCAAGCCAAATAGGTAAAATGTGTGTACTGTTTATGAAATTTGTTCTTTTGGTCTATATAAATTGGTTATGTTTTTTATGATTATTTTAGTTTTTTTATTGTTTATTATTTATTATTATTAGATTAATTACGTTTTTTTTATTGTTATTATTATGTTAACTTTGTTAAATAGCTAATCTTAGGCATGTTTCACATTTTGTAAAATGTTTCCCTCGGCACGGGACACCCGAGTGAGGGATTATTCTGTATAAAAAAAAAATACAAACAATGTAAAAGTACAAATAAATAAATAAATTATTCTAAATCCATTTCATATATTTATGTTTATCGGTATTCGTAATATGTGATATTTCCCTATTAAGAGGAAAGGCAGTCTGACTTTTCTCTGCACAGATACTTTCCCGTATTTTCTCCCTAGATTATGGCATTCTGGCCGTCTTCGGACGTACGATATACAAACACGATTAATAATTTCAAAAAACGAAAAAAGTACCGACATAGAAAATTTTATTCTAATACTTTTTCTTAAAAAAACAACCAAATCGGTTCTGTTTTGGGGTGCGGAAAACGGGACACAAAAACGTCGATTTTGTTGATTTTATTTAGGCAAAATCAGTTCGAGGCGAAGTGCACAGTGTCGGGGGGGCATTTGCGGGAGTGTCAGAAAAACATTGTTCAAATACAGACACCGCCTATCCTCTTACCCCGGAATAACAGTGGCATAACTCAAACAACTTTTTACATAAGTGCATTTACATACACTTCCGCGCTATCAGTAAACTAACATTTAATACAATCCTTTTAGAGCGTAGATATAGTCTAAATAAATTAATCAACAATGCTTTGAGTGTGTCCAAATGCTGGTATAAGAAGAAGTGTAAAAATCTGAAAATTATTTTCACGCGTAGCGTAGTCTACGTCGAACGTCACACATTTTACTAAATAATCGAAACGTCACTAGATGTTCTGTAGACTTCATAATGACAGTAAAAAAAAAAAGGTGCCTACCTAAATGTTTGAAAGTACAGTCTGAAATCGTAATGATTTGTTTTTATTCAATAGTAAATTTTTTTTTTCATCGGAATATTTGCGTTATGTTTCCCAAATATTTAAATTTTAAACGCATTTCAAACGAGTTGTAAATATTAAAATTTGTTGCAACGATTTGTTGGACGTGCAGAATGGTGAATTTAACACAGTGTGTGAAGTGGCCACTTAAACCAGCCAATGACAGATCATAAGCCCTGTAAATGCCTAGACTTCAATATTCTCTTCTCAAAAATGTTTTGATAACAAAAATTATAATTATTATTATTATAGATAACTTATATAGCGCCATTTTCGTAATATAATACCTCGAGGGCGCTTTACAAAGTGATTATATAAAGATATAAATTTAATTTTAACCTTTTAATTTAAGAAAAATAATGTACTTTGTCACCACATGCTAAGAATTTATTCAAATGATTTAGAGAACAAATGGGTTTTTATTTTTTTCCGAAACATCACTTCACACAGTCTCGGACCTCTGCTGGAAGAGCATTCTATGCCGTAGAGCCTGCGACCGCAAACGCGCGTTCGCCAAATTTAGTGCGCTGATTGCGTAGAGGTATAATAACTTTTCCTTTTGACGTTGATGTAGCTGATCTAAGAGTTAGACGTCTGTCAGCTAGTTCATCTGGAATGCAGTATTCCCTTAGATATTCTGGAGCAGAGTTGTGCAGTGACTTATACATAAGCCAACAGAGTTTGTATTCCACCCTCTGTGGTAAACGTAGTCAGTGTAATTCCCGAAGTAGTGGAGTGATATGACTGTGATATAACTTAGAGATTTCAAAAATAAGTCTCGCTGCGGCATTCAATACAGACTGTAAGCGAGTCATTTTATTTATTGGTAGACCTGCGTAGATACCATTACAATAATCGACTTCAGACACTACAAACGCATTTATCAATTGACGAGCGGCATCAATTGGCAAATTTATGCGTTTGCATTTAATCTGTCTCAGCTGGTAAAAGCATGAACTTATCGTTCTACTAATTTGAGCGTCAAGAGAAAGCTCAGAATTGAGGATGACTCCCAGCAGTAGCGTGCCTAGGGTTTACGAGTAAGGCAAGCCCATATATATATTTTTAATTCACATGTGATGTAATTCCCTGACGGCCTCCTAGTATAGCGGTCAGCGCATTTGCCTACCATGCAAAAGGTCTCGGGTTCGATTCCCGACATGGTTGATTTGAAATATTTATTTAAAAAAGGTGTTTTTACACTAGAATGTGTCATAGTCCCTGGACTGGTACTTGAAGCGTCAGACTGATGATCTTACCTTCATGTAGCAAAAATGATCAAGATACACTGCGATTGCAGTGCTCTATGCTCCATTAGGTGCGGAAAAGGAATGATGATGAATTCACTTTTGTGAAAACATGATGTATGCTTTCTTCACTACAGTTGTACAGTCTACAAAGCATCCAAAAGGTATATTATGACGAATAACAATATTTTATGAAAATATGCATAGGATAATCTTTCTGAGTTCGTTTAAATAAATCAAATAAAGAAAACACAATATTATTTAATATAAAGTAATTCCTTAAATATCAACCATTACCAGTAAGTAACATTAATAAAATATAGCATGCGTAGAGTTAAATAATAGTCATCGGAACCCATAGATACATAAATATAATAAAGATAAATTATAATTGATATAGAATATTGGAAAAGGAAAAGGAAAGTAGATAGGCAAATAAAAAAGAAACGTCGGCCATCTCCGAATTCTTTTTATATCTGACGTTTGCACAAAATGAAGTAAATTATCATAAATCTTAACTAGTACGGGTCTTCAATCAATTAAGATAAAAATAACCGTTTAAAATTATCAAATTCCGTAAAAAAGAGCATAATAAACAATCGTAAAGTTTGTTCGATCCGAAATACAAGAGGCGCTCACTGCCAACTTTACCTTAAAGAAGCTGGCTTCAGATTCCCATATAAAACTCAACATATACAGACAAACGTTTTATGAGTTTACTGTTTGTTTACATGCGAATTGCACCGTGAAATAAGCCCCATAAGAACCCCACATGCGTGAGCGAGATAAGTAGACATGGTGTCGTTCGCGCACACGGATTTTATACGGTTCGGATCTCGGGACGCGTACAGTACCAACGTCGAACAGATCTCTAATTCTTATTTGGCGCGAAATTTAAACAACGAAATGAATTATTTTTAAGCGTTTGGTCCAGATTTGGTAATTTTGAAATAAAATTAATAGGCAAGCCCGGCTTATGGGCTTCTATGGAAATACCGCCACTGACTCCCAGTAGTTTTACGGTGGTTTTCCCTCTCTATTGCAACAAATTTAAATATGATTCCCTAGGGAGGAAATCCAGCCAGTCTGCAAGCATTTTGATATACTCAAAACATTGTTGAATTAACTGCCTGGTAAAAAAAGAAGTATGAAAATTAGTAAATTGTTTTCAGGCATTGCCTAGTAGGTAAATTGGTTCAGCCGGATGAATCTCACCCGCATGAAAAAGGTTTCAACTCTTCAACTTCACAAAAGTAAACAGATGGAAGAGTGGAGGAAACGTGGATGTTTAAACATAGGCAGAATGCTACACATTGTGTAAAGTGGTCACTAAAACCAGCTAATGCCAAATCCTATTTCTTATATTTCTTAGTGAGTTTCTAGAAAACATATTAAACAATTATCATTCCAATATAAATTCTTTTTCTGTTGATTTCAATGACACTCTTGTTTTGTTTTTTTAATTCTACTTTATTTGACTTGATTATGTGTGAATCCTAATTAGTATAATGTATATTTAAAAAAATATTTTTCATTATCTTTTTTGAATTGTATTCTTTGGAATTTTATTATTTATTACTTTAACTTTTTTTTCTAGATTGCTATTCTATTGCATCACATGTCATTATGATTTCATTTGATTAATTTTACTACGTATTTTTATTGTTAATTTTTATGGCTTGACACGGGCATAGCCTAAAAAGCCTTAATAAGTTTAATATAAACTAGTGTTATTTTAAATGAATGAATAAAAATGAAATAAAATAAATAAAAAATAAATAAAACGACAGGTCAGAAGCCCAGTAAATGCCTAGACTTCCATATATCCTTCTCAAAAGTTTTTTCCCTCTCTGTTGAAACAAATTTACTGACAAGGTCATTTGACTCGGCACCCAGTCCCCAGTACCCAGCACTACCTCCTGTACAATATAAATAGGTATATCAGTTCATGCCTCGAGCATCCGTTACGCTGGTTGTTTGATCGCGGTTCCACGGTGTGAGTTGTTCCTCGCCGGCCGATTTCACGCCCAAAGTGTCCATCCAGCGGCCGTCACGCGGCGCGACGACCCGTTCCGCGGCCAAACCCGGAATCGATTGGATTCAGAAACGCAACACCGATGTATTCGTACACGCTGAAGGATTCGAAGCGATACCTAATCACTCTCCGTAGATAGATACACCAAATAAACAGACAAGGAAGTAAACTACTATATCCAGAATGGTAGTAACAGAACGGTTAAGGTATACAATACTCGCTTATAGATTCAAAAACTACTCTTGCTCAAATGAAAGACATAACCCCCACAATACATCACATACAAATAATATAATCACTAGATCCTCAATACATAGACAACTTAAACAAATACAAACTAAAACCACTTTCGGACAAAGGGATTTTGAGAATTACTCAATTAAAATCTATAATCTACTTCCACTATCTATTAAAACAATTAGTAGAGAGAAAATGTTTAAAAAGGCTATAAAAAAATGGATAGTGGAGCTAGGTAGAAGCAAAATGGATTGTCTCATTCGCCCATACCAATATTGAATCAACTGCTCCACAAGTGTAAAGCTTATGTTAGGTTTTTGTTATTTTCATTGTTTGTTTTGTAATATAAATAATATAGATGTGCATAAATACCTTGTTTTTAAAACTGTTTAAATATTTGTTAATTATTTCGTTTTTCTAAGTTAGTTTTCTTTGTTTATTGTCAAATGTAATTTAAAAAAGTATATTGTTAAGTGTCCTCGGCACGGGAAACCCCAGTAAGGTCACATTATTTTCATTATTAATTATAGCTTGTAAGCAAAAAATATGAATAAATAAATACGTCATTAGATTTTTTTTCTGCTCTGCAAGATATTGTGTTTGCTTCTACGTTACATATATTATTTTCTTTGATTCCAATCCTTTAAAATGGAATGTCAAGTAGACGAAAAGAAGCATTTACAACGCGAATAAGGCTGAATATGAAGTGATTTTGTAACTTAGATTTTTTATCACGAGTAATCGTTTATTTGCCAGTTAAGATAACTAACATTGAAAATCTTAAAAATTTGTAAAAAAAGGTAGTTTATTCAAGATATTTAAAGAAATTTAGGAAAAGTAGGTACTATAGTAGGGCCAATTTAATAGGTCACATTTGTCTGTTTTAGCTTCATAGTGAGGTGACCTGCTTAAAAACATCGATTAAAGTGAATGAATCGATTCGTACATCAAACATAATATATGTGAATTGAATTCAGTTACCATGAAAAAGTACTCATAGGTACTGTAATTTTATTTTTAAAATCATAAGTCTAATCCCTGTCCCATTATTATTTTCTATCGTAAATTTAAGGAACAAAATAAGATAAGTACATTATTTAACAAAATAATCAACATTCGATTTTTCTGGATAACATCCCTAGTGTTTAAAAAGAAAAAGGGTTCACTGATGCAACATTGTAACGACGTTTAGAACAGAAAAAGTTTATTATGTTTAGAATGGTTTATTAGTGAAAGTAAATCGTAAAATTACCTTCTTTTGTCATTATTACAATAAATATGTAATCGCAATTGTGCAGTTCTAAATTCGAAAAAATAAATAATATTTTATTACCGGCCCTTACAAGGTTATGTTGTTGAATTTCGATGAAGTGTCAAATGTGACCTATTAAATTGGCCCTATTGTAGTATTAAACGTGTAAACTTTATGATTATGTACTAAATTCACACTGCAAAGCAAGTGTTGTATTTCAGATATTTTGTCCGCAATATATTTTTTCTGTGTTTTATGTTAAACATGCTCTAACGTTTTGGCCTAGTCGGTGGCGGCTGGTTTTGTGAAAGAAGGATCGCAGCTTTGTGAAGGCATTTTTTTTGACAAACGCGTCCAATGTTTAAATTAAGTTTTGTTTATCGATCCTTCCCAAACTTACCTTGCGAAGATATTAATGCTTGGTAAATAAGCCGTGAATTATTGATTAATTTGTTGTAAAATAATGAAGGAGAATACATAATTGACTAATTCATTGCATTATATTTTTTGGTCCTTTTGTTCTCTTCATTTCTTAAAAAAATGATAAAACCTATTTTAACATCCAGTATATCAACAGACATCCCCCAAGTAAAATGAGAAAGACGTTTTCTTAGCACGCGGGAGTTCCGGGTTTGATTATAGATTACAGGTGTATTAATAGTAAAATAACGTGATGTGTAATATATATTACGTAGTGTATTTTTTTTTGTATTTTAAAGGAATAACCCGCTAAGCCTCTATTTTAAGGCTTGTCAGCAGGTGGGATATGAAAGAAGGTAATGAAAAATACATCACAGCACCCAGACCAATTGAGAAAAAATCTTTCTTTGATTTCGCGACGCCAGTTACACGGTTGGCCGTCTAATCAACTGCGCCACGGCGCCTTTTACAGATAATTATTTATTTTAATACTTTATATACATAAACAGACAGTTTACATACGCATGCATAAGGGCATATTCCCCAAATACAATTTCTTCCTGAATTTATTTAAAATAAAACACTTTTTAATTTTACCACATAAGATCATCATTATTAATTTATATTGGAAAAAACATCAAATTTACATTTTAAAAAAATAAGGATAATTGCCTTATTTTTTTAAATCTCTCTATAAAAATTATCAATAGTAAATTAGATATTAGTATTTGCCGTAAACCTACACACACGGCCACTGTAATTCCTGCAAATTCCTTACACCCTATTGCACATGAAATGGCTAGTTTTCACTCTTTGTTAAACACATTAATGAATATCCCCCTTAGTAAAGTCAATTATAATCGAGAATTAAATATAATTAAAGAAATAGCTAATAACAATGGATATGATTGTGACTTAATAGAAAAAAATGTTAAAGAATAAAAATAAAAATAAATTTATCGAAAAATACTTACATTCTGCAAATAAAAATATAAAAACTGAAAACAAATGCTGGAAAAAAATTATATTCACTGGTTCAATATCTTTAGTAAATTCTTACCCCCCCAATATCCAACCAGCGTTCTATACAAACAACAATTTAGGGACAATATTTTTCTAACTACAAAAACTGTTCAATTCGAGAAAATCAGTGGTATATGAACCTATTGTCGGTATATTATAATATTTTTATTATAAAATAAAACATTGATATATTTTAGAAATTAAAATTGACTAAATATCTACACTATACTATAAAGAGAGCATTGGGTAAAGATGTAAGGAAATAGGGAGGAGAAAGGATTATTTTTTCTAAAGGAATAACCCGCTAAGCCTCTTTTTTTAGAGGGTTGTCAGCAGGTAGGAAATAGGATATGGAAGGAAGTTATGTTGTGTGATTGACTTATATGTGTTCTATATATTCTTATTGATATTCATATATGTGTTCATAATATACATATATACATACTTATACAATTCATACGTTACATATATACATTTTTTGATAAAAATACAGTTAACCTTAAAACTATGGAAGGAAGCTTTTCTTTAATTTATTCTTAAACTTTTGGTAATTTATTTCTTCCCGTATATTTTGTGGTAAATTATCGAGAAGCTTCTCCCTGTCCGTAATAATAATAATAATATTTAGCTGATTTAAATAGCGCCATTTTTGTGAAAAACCACCTCAAGGGCACTTTACAATTGTATACTTATTTATTCCTACCTACCCAAACCGTTCAGTTTGAGAAAATTACAAATACATGGACATATTGAATCTTACAATTTATACAAAAATGAAAAACAAAGATTAACAAAATAAAAATATAGAAAAAATGGACACTTTACTATGAAGAGAGGATAGGGTATGGGAAGGAAAGTAGAAGGATAAAATCGGCGGTTGGCGAGCCAAATGTCAAGAAAAGCAGTCGCCATGGTAAATGTAATTTAATTTTCACTTTTTTGTATTAAATACTTCTTACTATTGTGCAAATGCAATATATTGTATTCTTTTTTATAGTAAACGTCGATTTTTCGCCAACGAACTGTATTTATTTACGAGGAAAACAAAGAACAAACTGACGCGAGCGTTGACTTAGAGAGTACACACGCGTTGACTTATGCCTGCGATAACTTAAGCATGTTAATTATTGTTAATTGTGATCGCTCAAATGCTTAGCATGTTTTTAAGCACGTCGATAGTTATTCATGATTGAGCTACTGAATAATAATAATTTAGAAGCGTTGTAATAGTTTAATACATCGGGTTCAGTCCTAATTACGCTTCGGTTAATCACGTCAATGAACAGAGTGCAGCGAGGTTGACGGAAGTTTCCTCTTTAGGTGCATTGGAACCGATGTCGCCAATCGCCGATTGTCAGTCGCCAGGTGTGGCCAATCAAGGCGACATCGACACGTTACACGGGCCGAGCCCCGCTAATTCAATCAGGCCGCTTGCGCGGGCAATGTAAGTTGTCGCTGCTCGCCGTGTCGCCATTCCTCGACAGGCAGCCGGGAATCAGAAGCCAGTCCAGCGGTCACATTGTCCCCTTTGTTTATGAGAGAACTGCTTTGTAAATAACACAACCGACTGTGACAGTTGGATTTCGTAAAAGGTTGCCGCGCTTACCGCGGTCGAATTGCATTATAATACCTGATAATGTCTATAATGCGGTACAGGGTCATACAAGCATATCGTGCAATGAGTCAGTTCATTGGTTGTTATTTATTTACTAGTTAATAGACAATCAAACTAAGCCAAAAGGTTTTTTATTTTATTTTTATGTATCGTATTATCAGCGCTATAATTTTTTACGTTTTGTATTTCTGAAATTACTCCGCGTGTGACGTCAGAGGTTGTTCTCGGACAGTTCTTCCGATTGGGTTGTTTACGGTGACCAAACCGGTGACAAATCCTTCAAAGCTCTCATATCATTGGATGGTTCATATGAACCAGTAATGTCATTCAAAGTAGTGCTTGTTTATTAAAATATTTTGATTTTTTTACATTTTTAAGAAATTTTGCCGTAAGCTCAATGATGCTCTAATTTTTACCGCACGCAAGAAAACATTTTTTGTACCCAAGTTTTTTTCGCTTCTTCTCAGTTAGTTTTGCCGATTAGTCATTTGACGGTGAGTAAACCCGAAATCTTCCACAACTCATTGAACAGACTTCATGAACTCGGCAATAGTTGTTCTTACGTATCGGATATATTTAGTGTAGGGTATTGTTCCTGTAGAAAAAACCTCTTGAATTTTTTCAAAGATGGCGAATGGTAATTATATTTATTTATTTATACATTTCATAATAAATACAATTTTTGTTCACTTTGCCCAGCTGTATGAAACAGTACCTACGATTTTGTTGTTATATTCCTTTAAAATATTTTATAATTAAATTTGTTTTTTCATTTATTCTTAAATTGTTTAAACTTTCAACTGAGTATGTTGTATAATTTTTAAGATATTTTTTTTTATAAATCTTGTATAATTTTTAGGTTTAATTTTTTTATAAATCTTGTATAATTTTTAGGTTTAATTTTTTTATAAATCTCGTTTTTTTAAAAAAAAAATATTAAGCCTAATATGTTAGTATTATAATTTTTTGTAAAAGGCAGATTTTCCGTTTATGTTAATAAAATAAAATAAGATTAAAAAAATTCTCTTATCATTGGTTGATTCACATGAACTAGTGACGTCGTTCAAAGTACAGTAGAACTTCAATTATCCGTACTCCAACTATCTGAATCGCTTTCAGAATCAAAGAAAAAAAATAAGACGAAAACGTACTGTAAATCGCAAAATAACGACTTGGCTGCCCGAAAACGGATGATGATAGTCAAACAGCTTACTTTGACCGAGATGTTCAGCAAGCAATGGCTTTTATTTACAGTACGGTACGTACAGCACTTTATTTTCCTTTAGTAGGGCCTTCTACCAAAAAATGATAACATCGGCCAAAAACAAGTTACATAAATTTACAATAAATATAAGAACACAAAAAGGAAAGGAATAACAATATAGATACAAATAATAGATAACAAAAATACACGTACAAGAATAACATGAAATAATAATTTTAATAATAAACATATAACTAAACTAACAAAATTTCAACATAATTTTAACAGACACTAAAGCTAGGGTTTCCTAGGACAGCGGTGCCCGTATCTTAACGGCCGTAGTGAACGGTGATGCAGTGGACAGCCGTCGTAACGGTGACTAGAGAGTTGTTTCCTAGGAAAACGGTGTTGATAACACCGTTAAAAAATAAAACCACTCTCTAGCAACCTCTACGACGGCTGTCCACCGCATCACCGTTCACTACGGCCGTAAAGATACGGGCACCGCTGTCCTAGGAAACCCTAGCTTTACAGAAAAAATCTACCAAAACCTGATAGCGCCTATTTATCAGAAAAGAGAAACTTACAGTAAAATATAGAACTCAATAACTAGAAAAATTACAATAAAATAATCGAAATATTTTAATAATGATAAATATGAACTATTTATTAGAATTAATCTACAATAAAATAATCGAAATATTATAAACATAATATTTTAATAATGATAAATATGAACTATTTATTAGAATTAATCTACAATAAAATAATCGAAATATTATAAACATAAAATTTTAATAATGATAAATATGAACTATTTATTAGAATTAATCTATATTATTATTATTATTAATTCATAATATAATCTATGTATTATAAATTAATCTATATTATATAATATAGATTAATTCTTTTATATAAACCTTGAAATGTAAAATAAATTTGTAGTAAAAAATAAATAATTAATTTATACATAGTTATTTCAATGAAACAAATATTAGAAATCATAAAAAGGAACAGTTTAAACATAAAAAAAATATAAACAGAATTGAACAATAAACAATTTGTACAAGAAAGAATTTGATATAAATGAATTGGAAAAGTTGTAAAATGTACAGCACTTGAAACTACGCTTAACATGTAAAAGTGTTGCCTTTTCATTGAATTAATTAAAAGCTCATTTTCCATTTTCTATCATTCATTTTCATTTTCAACATACATACAGTAAATTGATTAAAATACAGCCTTTTTTTATAATAAATCCAATTACCCGAATTTTTTATTATCCGAATCCCCATTTGATTTTACCACACTGCTTTAAAAACTTTTTTGCTGTTTTTTTAAGAAACAGTTTCGTATATATCACAAACAAAAATTCAAATTCTTCAATATGTTTAAAATTCAGTAGAATTAAAGGTTTTTGAAAATGTATGAAAAAAAATGTTTTAATAAAAACGAACTACTTTGAACGACGTTACTAGTTCTTATGCATCAACCAATGTTAAGAGAGTTGAGATGAATTTCTGGTTTAAGGTAAGTCAACTGACACATCGGCAGAACTGACCGAGAAGAATGGGAAGAGGACTGGAGACGTCACACGCGGAGTAATCTCAAAAATACAACATAACAAAAAAAACATTTTAAGAAACCACTAAACTTTCTTATTACCTTCGAATTGAGTATATCGGTTGATTGCTCACAAAATCGGTAGATCTACCGAAAAACCGGTATAGGTGGCAACGCTAGGTGGAGGACATGTGTGGATAACGGATGTTAATATTAAAATTATCAACATAAATTAATGTTTTTTGTATTGTTTTTGTGGACGCTTGATAATGCTATCATCTATTAAAATTGTGGCTGCTTTGTAGATACGTATTTATAAAAATGTGGAGTGTTTTTTATCTCTTAATTAGTCAGTTTTATTAGAATTAATCTCTCCGCGGTTCAGTGTTACCATGTTTGATGGTATCTAGTATCTAGCACAAGGAATATTTATTCAACCTCTTGATCTCGCGGGAAAATTTTTGGGTTAACCATTTTATATTTCAAAAATGTTTTGAGCATGTCCAAATGCTTGAAGACAGGCGGGATCACCTCCCTAGGGAACTATTTAGATCCTAATTTATTGCAACAGAGTGAGATTTTTTTATAAGAGAATATGGCAGTCTAGGCATTTTTGGGTTTCTGACCTATCATTGGCTAGTTCAAGTGGCAATTTTACACACGGTGTAACATTCATTCATTCATTCAACATTACTGGTCATACGCCCTATATTTTTTCCCTCTCTGTTGCAATAAATTTGGATCTAAAGAGCTCTCTAGAGAGGAGGTACAGGCTGTCTACAAGCATTTGGACATACTCATAACATTTTTGAAATTCTAAATTGTTGGATTTGGAGTGATTTAATGTTTCTATTTAAGATAGTAAATGGCACGTTGGATTCTCCAGACTTAATAAGATTCAATTCCAAATACCTGTTAAGACTTCTAGACATAATGTGCCATTTTATATATACATTGCTGTTACTAATTATGTTATTTATTCACCTATTCCAAGATTGCAAAGTCGGAACCAGATTAGTTGTATTGACATTTTTCAAATTAGCCAAATGAAGTTTAAACTTATTTAAAGAAATAGTTTAGGATTCTGACTGCTGTTTAAGTATTTATGTTAATTTGTAAAAAGAGAAAAAGGAATGCATCAATAAATACACGTCAATTTTATATAAACGTATAACTAGATATTTGTTTTTAATAGTTTTTAAATTTTAAATTTACTTTTGTAAAAGGATTATTATTTTATTTTTTAAAAGGATTATTATTTTATTTTTTATTATATATATATTTTTAAAAACGGTTGAGAACTCCTGAGCTTATAGCAAGGGACAGTTAGTATTATACCTAGGATATTCAATATACATTGCAACAAATCCAATAAATCAGTAATTTATAATTTTTGCTATTTCAAATATACTGCGTTAACTTTATTTTTATTATAATTACTTTTTTATTATAATAACCTGATGAAAGTAGGTTGAATGCTGTCGAAATGCGATCCCTCGGGCGAATGTGAGGTAAAACGATGTATGATAGGTGCACAAATGTCGAGATCCGTGAAGTGTGTAAGGCTGAGACATGCATTATTGACAGGATCAAGAAAGGGGTGCTGCGTTGGTTTGGACATGTAGAGCGAAAGAATGACTAAAAGGATCTACGATGCAAATGTTGATGGATGCAGAAAACGAGGAAGACCGAGAAAGACATGGCACGATCAAGTCCATCAAATACTTGAAGATGGACATGTCAAAAATAGGAATAATCGGCGTGCGTGCATAAGAAGATGTATGAATGTAGAGGAAGCGAGGTCTGTATGCCAAGATAGAGTGTTATGGCGTTTTATCCTCTCTGCCTACCCCTACGGGGGAAACGGCGTGATGGTTTGTTGTTGTTGTTGTTGTTATAATTACTTTTTTATCTATGTATTTTAAGTATCAAAATCGCAAAGTTATTACATAGTACAATGTATAAACAACTGTGTTAGAGCTGAAACCTTTAATTATGTGGGTGAGATTCATTAGGAAACGCCTGAAAATGTTTTTTTTTCAATTTCTATACTTCTTCATCGACCAGGTGGATTTATCAACAATATTTTGAGTTTGTCCAAATTTGTGTAGACAAGGACTGAATTCTCTTAGCTCTTTAACTTCACAAACATCAACAGATGAAAGAATGAAGGAATATAGATGTTCAAATATAGGCAGAATGGTGAATGTTACACAGTGTGTAAAGTGGCCACTTAAACACTCAAATAGATCAAGTCAAAGAAGGAATCGTGTGTTAGAAACATTGTAAAAACGAGGCTCGCACAGAGACATGCATATTTTATAGGCCCAAAAATTTTTTAATTCTTTTTTTACTGATAATATTTCATTGATTCCAAACATTCAAAATTTTCCTTCTTTTAAAAAACATGCACCATCCTGGATTCAAACTAAAGATATGAACTCTTTTTTTCTATGATTTATTTTGTTGCCCTTTAATAATAAGGAATATTTTTGTGTTTTTTTTTAATATGTTTTATTTCCTTTTTTAATTACTATAAAATAAAATACCATATTATCTTTTACAGAATATTTTATTTTTTCTTTCTTTTGTTTTACAAAAATATTATAACTGTCCATTGTTTATTATAGGAGCAAAAATTCATTGACATTTTCTTGTATACCCACGAACAGGCCATGCCTTTTGGATTTTTTTGTTTACTATTTTTCTATTAATATGTAATTATGCTTTATTTTTTTTAATACTCTGTTTTATTATTATGTTTATTGTAAGAAAAAAAAAAATATTAAAAAAAAAAAATTAAATTAAAAACCAGCCATTGACAGGTCCTAAGCCCTGTAGATGCCTAGTCTTCTATATTACCTTCTCTTAAATGTTCTTCATCTCTGTTGTAATAAATACGTATTTATGTTTGTTTTTATAAAAGGCATTTGTGCCGTGCACACTAAAAAAAAAGTAAATAATCAAAACATTGTTTATTAAACTAACTGGTATACGAAGTATATACATTAAAAAATTGTTTTCAGGCGTTGCCTAATAGGTGAGTTGGTTCGGCCAGATGAATCTCACCCACATGATAAACGCTTCGGCTCTTTTACTTAACAAAAGTCAACAGATAGAAGAGTTTGGATGTTTAAACGTGGGCAGAATGGTGAATGTTGCACAGTGTGTAAAGTGGCCACTTAAACCAGCCAATGGAAGGAATTACAAAACATCAAATCACTGGTACAGTTAAGAGTAGGTTTAAGGTCTTGGATTAGCATGGAAGGAACAGATAGACACCTTTCAAAAAAAAAAAAAAGCATTCTGCAAATAAATCCTGTTTTCATAATATCAGCAAATGTTAATTTTGTTATTGTATTCTTTTTCTTTTCTTTTCTTTTATAGTCATGTCATATCATATTCATATGCTATAAACTTATTAATAATTAAAAAAGGAATGGCCCACGCTCAGACGCTGAAGTTTTTGTAGGCATTTTTTCCAATTTATGTTATAGCTTAATTCAAGATGTTTTTTTTTAAAGTGTGTTTTGTAATCAAAACTCTATGGAGGTGAGGTCTAGAATTCCAACCGTCCATGCGCTCTGTAGCTGCAAGACGTGCTGTAATCTAGCTCCTGTATATCATAATTGGAGACGAGGAACAAGAAACCCAACCATCCATGCGCTCTGTAGCTGCAAGACGTGGTGGGATATTTATTTACTGTACAGCGCCCTTGAGGTGATTTTCACAAAAACGGCGCTATAAAAATTATCCATATAAATATATATGTATGGAAAAATAAACAAATAAAAAAATTAAATTACTGGTCATATGCTCTGTAAACGCCTAGACTTCCATTGTCCTCTTCTCAAACGCGTGTTTCTTCTCTTTTGCAACAAATGTAGGTAACTCCACCGTTTAACTCGGGACTAAAGGAGTTAATACAAGGTACGATAATTAAAACAATTTAATGTGTTCCGGTTCGAATACTATCGCTCCCTATTCCACAACCTAGCGGTGTAATTTACATGGTAACTTTTTAATTTTTTAAATTTGGTAATCTTTAATAATCATGTTGAATGAATGAATTAATTTATGGCCACCTTCATGATATAATCAGCACAAAGTAGACGAGGTATAATGATATGAAATCGAATTTGGCTAAGATGACTAATGCCAATATATAATTATTAATATGTATGACGTTTTGTCAATCGCATTCCACAGATTAAATCTCATAAAAATAAAAATTGTTTTGCTTCAAGACATTAAGCAATCATTCAAAGTGACGATAATAATAATCCAAATAAATGTTTTTAATTATGAACATATTACAACAGAGATAAAGAACATTTTAGAGAAGGTAATGTAGAAGTCTGGGCATCCACAGGTCTTACGATATGTCATTGGCTGGTTTAAATGGCCACTTTGCACACTGTGTAACATTCACCATTCTGCCTATACTTGAACATCTATTTTCCTTCGATTCTTCCATCTGTTGACGTTTGTGAAGTTAAAGAGCTGACAACCTTTATTTTTGCCGGTGAGATTCATGTGATTGAATTATTACTTTACCGACATGCTAGGCAACGCCTGAAAATATTATAGTCTTCTTGGACCAGGTGAATTTATCAACAATGTTTTGAGTTTATCTAAATTTTTGTAGACAAGGACTGGATTACACCCCCTAGGGAGCTGTTAAATTCAAAAACGTCAAAAGATGGAAAAGTCGAAGGAATATAGATGTTCGATTATAGGCATTATGGTGAATGTTACACAGTGTGTAAAGTGGCCACTTAATAATAAGGAATACTTTTATGTTTTTTTATATATTTTATATTTCCTTTTTTAATTAATTTATTTATTTATTTATTCACACTCTTTATCAAAATACAATTCCATGTTCACTTTGCCCAGCTAACAAGGGTACATACCTCGTTCCAAGCTAGGCAATTACATTTTAATATATTATAATAGTTAACTTAATTAGTTAATTACTAAAAAATGTTTAAAAAATACCCTCTAATCTTTTACAGAATAATTTATTTTCTCTTTCTTATGTTACACAAAAATATTATAACTGTCTATTTATTATAGGAGCGAAAATTCATAAAGACTTCTTGTATACCCACGAAAAGGCCATGCCTTTGTGGGATTTTTTGCTTACTAATTTTACTGTTAATATGTATTTCACTGCTATGTAATTAACCTTTTTTTTTTTAATACTCTGTTTTACCTTTTATGTATATTGTAAAATAAAACTTTATTATTTTAATTTTTTTAAAACCAGTCAATGATAGGTCATAAACTCTGTTGGTGCCTAAACTTTCACATTCCCTTCTCTAAAATTTTCTTAATCTCTGTTGTAATATGTTTATATTAACAGCTCCCTAGGGGGTTAAATCTAGTCCTTGTCTACAAAAATTTGGACAAACTCAAAACATTGTTGATAATGTTTTTAATTTTATTTTAAATACTTACCATAATGCTAATGTCATTAACATTAGTAAGACCTAATTAATGACGAATCTGATCCTCAGTGGTGCTGTAAATATCGAAAATCATCTAATAGAAGAAGTCAATAAATACAAATATCTCGTCCAAAACATTTTAATCTCCAGAGATAACTTGACCGCTGAGCTTCAGAGGAGAATCGGTCTTGGGTGGGCAGCACATGGCAATCTGAAGAAGTACTTCGAAAGCAACATTCCCTAAAGTCTGAAACGCAGAATGTATGACCAATGCGTACTTCCAGTATTAACATATGGAGCAGAATCACTTACACTCACCCAATTGACTACAAGGAAGCTCTAAGTAACATAGAGTAAACATGAAAGAGCCATGCTACATATAAAACTCTCTGACAGGATAAGAAACACCAAGATACGGAAAAGGTCGGAAGTAACGGACGTAGCGAAAGATTAGCTTAGCTTAAATGGTCATTTGAACATGTTGCCAGATTAAAAGACCGAAGATGGACTCAAAGGGTAGTTGAGTAGAGACTTCGCGAATGCAAAAGAAGTAGAGAGAGACCACCATACGATGGTCAGATGATACAAAGAGAATTGCTGGTAACTGGACGCAGAAAGCGCAGGACAGGGACGTATGGAGGATAATAGGGAGGCTTTTTTTCAGCAGTGGACAGGAATGGCTGCGTGATGATAGTGATAATGCTAATGCTAATGGATTTTGTAACTGGATTGCACAAGTTAATAAACACAATTTTTCTTACCGTTCGTGTAATGATGAAGTTCAGTACTACAGAAAATTGGACATTAAAAATGTTTTCTTACACGCAGTAAATAAGAGCATTAAATTGTACGGCGAAGTTTCTTAAAAAATGTATGAAAAAAATAATAAATTTCAATAAAGGATTCACGACTAGAGTCGTCTAGTTTTAAGAATTGCAAATGATTGATTGTCCTTTTAAGCCCGAAGAGTATATTCATTCTTTGGCTATACCCTATGCACTTTTAAGAGCGGATAAGAGGATGCTAATGATAATTAATTACGTATACATGCAGTTATTATGATGCTGAAAGCAACGAAAGTACCCATCTATAGGCGCATTTTTCACATAAGTAACCCAATTCTCGTTCGCATTAAACTGTCTCATTAAAACATGATAATATTCCCGGGAATGTCTCGAGACAAGCTGAACGGTAAAATAATTGAATAATTATGTGACTCGAATACAATTTTACGACTTTCGGTCGCTGTATAAGGGACCACATGTTGTTATGCGCATGTGGTGTCACGCACACATACACGTTATGTGTGTGAGATGGAATAAGAAGTAGCAGAAATCGTAACCGTTTCACAAATTAAACTGTTTCGTAAAACTGTCTCTAAATAAATCAAGTAAAGAATCTATTTTACCCCATTATCCCTTAGATCGGGATAAAAACGGCACAGACGCACCTCGATCGGCATGGATCTAGTCCTCGCGTATATCTGTTATCTACAGGAATAGTAGGCCAGGGGGTTACCTTGGTCGAGATCAAGGGGTCCCCGACACGTTACAATCCCACCCCTCAGGAAATGCTCTCGAGTTGCTCCTATTTACCACCAAATTGTCCCTCTCCGTGTCTAAAATGGGCAGTCCTACATAATATGGGACACTGTTTGACGGGATTCGCCGCAAGCACACGCTGCACAATGTGCTTGTCCCAAATTAAAAAGTTTTGCACCAAACTTCCCGTGTCCTGATAGCGTCTGAACCATGTTGTGGTTCAAGCAACTCGTACCTAACTTCAGTATCATCGAGATGTCTGGGAAAAACAGGAATATCCACCTTGCCGTGATGGCAGCTTCCCATCTACTCTGCAGATCTCCATCGTCCTCATCTAGATTTGTCGAATCAATGATGTTAGTCTTTCTCCCCCTCGGAACTGTAAAGTTGTGTCAAAGTATTTGACTATCTCACCTTTTTTCAGTACTTTCACCGCCGTTGACTCCATCAGCTCGAGATCTGCGGGAAGTTCTTCAGCTAAAACCGATGGAGTGGCAGTGGATACGGTTCTGAACTTGTAGGCAACGTTATGGCTAACAGAGGTAGCCTTTGTCCACTCAAAAGTGTTCTATGCACATTCCCCGAAGAGATTCGGTACACCTACACTGCTGCAGCTTATGTCAAGACCTTTAATACAACAATTTCCTTCTCATTTTCATGAAGAGGGAGCAAGCTTTCGGAGAAAACGATTTTGCTTGCGCCAGAAACGAACCTGTCGTAGCCAGCTGGACGTCGAGGTATCTTATCCCTAAAAAACCGAACCCCCTGGCCACCCATCCTGGTGAATTCCTTGCTCTGTCAAGGTTACCCTTTACCATTAGGCAAATCGTCTTCTGTGGTGAAAATGTTAGTTTATTTCTGCACACCATTCCATCACCATTGACTGTGCTCTTGATATCAAGCCCCCTTCTACTGTCTGCTGACAGAAAGAGAAGGCCATCATCCGCGTGTGTGATTAAAAGACAAAGATCAACAGCTTGCCCACCACATACCGCACACCGTATCTGAGGACATGTCATGAGTCTCCTTGGCGGATTCCACATGCACGAAAAAATTGCTCGTTGCCGAACGAGAAAAGCTACCCGAAAGAGCTCTCTGTAATCTAGTAGCCAAAGCATCATTGTGCTTAATAAAGGTGATCCAGAAGTACACAATATGCACTTCATTGGATTGAGGAAAGAGGGAATTTAATTCTTCACTGACTGGAATTAAATTGATTACAAAACTTTTTAAAAGCCTTGAAATTCTTTTTGGAAGCAACCAGATCTGTATATCCGACAGGACCTTAAAACCTATATAAGAAAGATCAAGGAAGAATTGAAGGAATATGGACGTTCAAACAGAATGGCAGAATGGTGAATGTAAAACAATGCGTAAAGTGGCCTCTTAAACCAGCCAATGACAGATCATAAGCCCTGTAAATGACCTTGCCTTCAATAAAATGTACTTCATCTCTCTCGTAGTACACATATTGTAAATTTTTGTCTGGCTGGAAGATATTGCTTTAAGTAATAAGTCCGCCAAATTACTTATTCTTTGTATTTGTAGATTATGACGGTGAACTTTCGATTTTTCTTAACTTGGCATTTTAATAAATTTTGAATTATGGCATTGGCACATTAGGGTAGGTTTAAAAGTCCGTTAAATAGCCTGGTGGACTAATGAGAAATAAATTACCTTTATAAAGGTACCTATCTACTATCTAGGTATAAGGTACCTTTCTACATCTCCCTAATTGAAGTTCATTTCCACTTAGTTATACTATGGTTCCAATAGTTCGGTGCTGCGTGACAAAACAGGGGGATAAAGAGATTGAAAAAGCTTACCCTATGTATTTTAGTATTTATTTCCCAATTTATATAGTAAATTGATTTATTTAATTAATCTTTCCCTTACTGTGCCAAAAACATCCGCGCGTTACGATGCTGTGAATTCATTACACATGCAAAAAATTAAAAATTTACAATCGAAAAAATGAAATATTCATAGGCAATTGCTTCAATTATTTATAGCTGAAGTCAAAGGTGATAATATTTTAAAACTTATTGCTAAAAAAATTCAAAAAACATTAGCACATGTTCGCAGCAAGGGCGAAAAAACCACTTCTGATGAAACTCTGAGAGCTACTCACGTATTTATTAATTTTTATTTTTACACTTTTTATACATATACAAAAAAATATACATATAAGGACGAGCATATTGCCTTAAGGAAATTTCTTCCTACCTACCCAAACCGTTCAGTTTGAGAAAATTACCAGTACATGGATATATTCTTATACTTTATCTTATTATTTTATACAAAATTAAAAACAAAAATTAACACTATACTATGAAGAGAGGAGAGGAGATGGAGAGGAAAGAAGAAGGATAAAGGAACAACTCAAATATTAAGAACGAACTAACTAGCATCTGTCAGAATTACTGGAAACTTTACTGTTCGCACTCGTGACGCGTGAAATTGCCTCTCTCGTTCCTGAATATACCTGTAGTATCGAAAATGAAAAGTAAGGAGTGTGTGTAACAATTTATTTATTTATTTATTCATTCAAAATTACACTCGTTTACAGATTCATGAACTTATTAAGACTTTTTAGGCTGCGCCCGTGTTAAGCTTTAATAATTGACAAGAATAAAAAATACATAGTAAAATAAATTAAATCATAATAACATGTGATGCAATAGAATAAAGTATTTCTAAGGGTATTTTTTTTTCAATACTTTTTTACTTCATAATCCGCAACATGCGACACATAGGTAAAGTTTCTAATGTATTGGTGATTTATCTCCGATTTTTGATAAAATGTATTTTCTGTTACCAGTAAGTAATAATTATTCTAAAAAAATGATAGAATTTATATTTATATATTTATTTGTTTATTTTTAATACATATTTACATATAATTTTAATTACTAAAATACATCTTAAAAATAAGCTATAACACAAATTGGAAAAAATGCCCACAAACACTTCAGCGTCTGAGCGTAGGCCATTCTTTTTTTAATTGTTAATAAGTTAATAGCATATAAATATGGTATGACATAACCATGAAAAGAAAAGAAAAGAAAAAGAAAAGAAAAGAAAAAGAAAACTAACAAATGCTGATATTATGAAAACAGGATTTATTTGCAGTGTGCATTTTATCTTTAATTATTTTTTTATAAAAAGGAGTCTATCTGTTCCTTGCATGCTAATCCAAGACCTCAAACCTACTTTAAACTGTACCAGTGTTTTGTAATTCCTTAGTTAGAAGAATGAAGGATCTTGGACCAACGTGTAATGAGTGCCTCTGTGCAACTAAGTTCTGCATCCTGGAACTGACAGTACACTATCGGATCTATTGCTAGTACGATTTAAATTATTACTAAATAATTCCCTATTTAAATGAACATATTTCAGGCACTGGCATAAATATAATTTTCTATAACTAAGGAGTCATTACTAGGAAATAGTCTATGTTTTTTTAATATTATCTTAATTATATAAATGCATAACGGAGGAAAACCGAAAATCTTAACCCAGAATTTATTATGTTTATGGAGATTAATTAAAGTTATTAGATGCAATGTGTACTGAATACACATTACCGGCTAGGGAGAGTTAATACGTATTATGGTTCGATTTCATGACTAACATTGAAGTCCGAGAACGGACGCAGAAACTTAAGTTTAAACCCAAGTTGCCTCTTCTTTACACCTGCGGGCTCCCGCCGTCCTGGAAGGCCGTTGATGACGATCTGTCGGCTTTATTCGGCGGAACTACGGGATTGACGAGGAGGCGAAAGTGCTGGCTGGCGATTGGGTCTGGTGATGTCCACATACTCCAATTAGGATCGGATGTAGAAAAATTAGAAAAAGATGGATTAATTCACTAGTTTTATATAGATTCTCTGGTAATAAATATGTAAACATATATGTACCTATTTTCTTTAGATTGTTGCACGGTATTATTGACAACCCTGAAATAATTTTATTTTATGCTCTATTAAATTAGTTCATAACATCTTAAGAACTAATATAAACTTTTAATAACATTACAATTTTTTATCAAACTTTTTCAATAACATATTTTTTAAAATTAATTTAAAATATTTCGATCTTTTCTATCTCTTTTATTTCTTCAGGTAACTCAATGTACAGCTTCAATCCCCTGTACAATAAGTTACCTGAAGTTACAATGGTCAAAACGTAAACCTACTCATTTATGAGTAGTTTAGTCGCCTTCTGCTTATGTGCGTATGCGGTTTCTGGACTATTCTTAATTCTATGTAGGTATGCATGTAAAATTGTATCGACGAAAGCTTTCAAATTGTATGTATTTTTGTTGAATTACCTAATAAAAATAATATAAATAAAATAAAATAGTTTAATATATTAGATTACACAAACATCACTCTGTCAGGATTAAAAATTACACTAAAAATGCAATATGTAACTTAGTAGACATTATAATAATAAAAATGTACATCTCCCTTCCCCACCTTATCCTCTCTTCAAGCATTCTTGTCCTAATCCCGCCCAATTTACAGTAACTTAATGTTCTTAAAATAAATATTTAAAAAAAATTGTTTATTGAAAAATATTTACGAGTACCTATATGAAAATAACATTTTTATATGTATAAATTTTATGTATTTATTTGATATGTGATATATTTTCTTTACTATCTTTGTATACTATGTGGAAATCTGTTATTAGTTCTGAGTTTATACACTATTTTGTTTACTATAAATATGTATGTAGAACTGTTGATTTCCCAAATAAAATAAATAAATATTTGTATTTTTTAATTGACTTTCCCCTACAAAATGTTGGCCAGAAAAAAAAGAAATTCTATATTGGCCCTTTTAGACCTAAGACACGGATACCATATTGGTAATATAGAATTCAGTACATAAAATATTTTTTTTCAATTTTAATGTTTTTTGACAAAGAACTAATAAATACTTAAAAATTCTCTAAATAACACATAAGTTTTTCCATTTTTTTGTTTTTAAACGCATTTTCAAAATCGATGTCTTTTGAAAGTGCATTTCTTCGCGCCAAGTTAAGAATAAACGCGATCTTTGTTATCTTGACGCTTATGGAGGGAAATGGGTGACCAATCAATTATCGACAAGTCATCTCACAATCCGCGATTCTCACCCCCCCGCCTCCCCCCCGGGCCGTCCCCATCCTACGCCCGCCGCCATATTTATCTGTTATTACACCGAACCCTGAATGCATTACGTTTGATATGAAAACTCGATTTTCTAAAAGGCGCGCGGCCCGGCCTAGTGCTGAGAAAAAAAAACATTCCCCCTCAAAATGGCTGCCGAGCGAATATGCACCGCTCCTCTCTTTCTAGCGAGTAAAAAAAATACGCCGCGTCTCCCTCACTCTCGCGTTCCTGATTGCACCCCTATAAATATGGTCGCCTTCTATAAGCTTCCATACATTTCTATACTCACACAGCGCCGCCGCACCCACACAGGCGCGCACATACTGATTGCCCCTATACTCCCCCCTGACCCCACCTCCCTGCTCCGCACTCCACTCGCCTCACCCCACGCTCAAACCAATCCCCAAACCCAACACGAATAGATAAACGAGTCCACGTGGACTGAACATCTCACAAAAATCGTACAAACCAACCGCGAGACGGTACAACACTCTCTCAGCCAATCCGAGGGTCCAAATCGACTAAACCACGCCTTTAATAAGCGTTCTTCGCTTTTCAGCCAATGGGAAGGTCCAAAATCGCACAATCTTTCATTCTCATACAAACTGTAGCGTTTTCGATTCAGTCCACGTGGACTAGCGAGCGAGCGGGCGAAAGCCCCGTCTCGACCGCACTCAGAGTTACTACTTTACACAAGCAATATACGGCATTACGTAAAAATAACGCGCATTTTTATACACGGGTCTTGGGTGGCTAGAACGATTTTTACTTTTAGTCGCATTTCTGCGGAAGGCGTTGGTGCGGTCTAGTCACGAACGTACGGTGGGTCGAAGCGTGTGCGAGCAGAACATAAATTTGTATAGGTTACCGACAAAAATGGTATAAAAAAAAACAACCGCGGCGGCTGACTGTACAAGTGTGTACATGTGTATTGCCGAGCTCGCACACAACTACAGATTGAATGGGTGTGCGTGTTTACGTACATTTTTCGAGTAGAGAGATAAAATCTAGTGGGGGCCCCGCACAAGCCGGCGAGGGAATAGAGTTTCACGAGCTGATACCGATGCGCACCAATTTTGACACACAATATTAATTTTTATACTTAATAAAAAATATGCCCGTTTACTTTCTTGTAATTAATGATCGTGAGAAATTAATATTATTTTTTTACATAATTACAAAATAACTTTATAGCACATTTTTTATTAAATGTTTCGTTACGGCGTACAATTTTTATTCCGCGAAGTTTGCTTTTGACTATTATTATTATTATTATCATAGTAGATAATTTATACAGCGCCATATTCGCATCATAATACCTCAAGAGCGTTTCCCAAAGTGATTCTTTAAATATTAATTTAATTTTTACTAAAAAAATGTAAATTGATATGAGAACAGGTGGAGCGACTATTGCCATCACGCAAGCATAGTAGGCAATGAGGATGGACCGCCACACATGTCTATCCTGACATACATTCCTAGCTTCTTCCACATTCATACATCTAGCCATATATGCCCTTCGCTTGTGTCTACTTTTGACACGACTATCTGATTACGCCACGACATTCTTGCTCATTTTCGTCCTACTTTGCTATTCCCCCTATCGATATATATATATTTATATAAATGTATATATGTATATATATTCGATATATTCACAAAGTAAATGACGAAACAATAAATAACACAAATAGATTGGTACACTTAATACGTATTTATGTCAATGTAATTTTTTTTAGGCGTGAAAGAGCAGGTTGCTAATAAATTCATTGGTTAAACCTTATTGACCAAACGCATGTGTTTATTCTGTTTATTTATTAACTGTGCAAGTTGCCCGACTACATTTGAGTTGAAAAATAGCTAACATGCTTTAAGTCAACTATAACAATTGAGTCGAACTGGTAATATCGTACACGTAATTTTGCATTAGGTTGTTGAAATTAAGGTTTGACAGTAATTATAGAACGCCCCTCCACTTCCGCTTTACTTTTCATGCTTACATATTTTGTTTTTTCTACATTCATGCATTTTATGCAAGCACAATAATTATTTCGGCTTTTTGTGTGCCTTTCTCAACCATGCTTGATAATCTGGGTTCGATTACCGACAAGATCGACATGAGATGTTCATTAAAAAGGTTTTACTGCAAAATGAATTAGTAGGTACTTGGACTGGCACTAAAGCGTAAGACTGATGATCTAGCCTATATTTAAAACACGTTAGGGTTTATGCAGCATTTGAAGATGCAAATATACAAAGGGATGATGATGTTGATGGTATATCTTTTAACTTATATATAGGTGCTTTTTATTATGTTTTTTGTTAATTCAAATCGAGTTGTGGTCCCGTGGCTTGTTGCGGACTCACGTATCACTATACTCCGACTTGACTTACGTTTTCTAATAATAATTTATTTACAACTCGTTGAAAATGGCCACCAAAATTGAAATATTTGTGTATATTTGTGTATGACGCTAATATTTATTTTTAGTAAAAATTTAAATTTTTTCATGTATTTGTAACATTACATACTTGTTTGTTTCGCAACCGTTCTTTGGGTGTGGATAAAAGGGATGATATTATTTTTTATTTTTTCTTTCTTATGTTATACAAAAATATTATAACTGTCCATTATTTATTATAGGAGCAAAAATTCATTTACATTTTCTTGTATACCCACAAACAGGCCATGCCTTTGTAGGATTTTTTGTTTACTATTTTTCTATTAATATGTATTTCGTTGGTATGTAATTATGCTTTATTTTTTTAATACTCTGTTTTATTATTATATTTATTGTAAAAAAAAAAAAAATAAGTAAAAAAAAATAAAAAATCAAATAAAATTATTAAGATAACAGGTAATCAAGGTAAACACTTAGTTTCGCACTTCTGCTAGGAGAGCATATCATATTTTAGGGCAAGCGACCGTAAATTCGAGCTCACCGAATTTAGCGTGCATAATATGGTATTTTTTTTATAGAATTTAAAAAAGGAAATAAAAAATATTTAAAAAAACCACAAAAATATTCCTTATTATTAAAGGGCAACAAAATAAATCATAGAAAAAAAGAGTTCATATCATTAGTTTGAATCCAGGATGGTGCATGTTTTTTAAAAGAAGGAAAATTCTAATTCAATTCAAAACTTCACCAAATCAGTTTGGCAATGCGCCCTTGAGGTATTATATTACGAAAATGGCGTTGTATAAGTTATCAGTAATAATGATTATTTCGAATTTCAAGTAAAAACAAAAATAAAAAAGTGTGCCAATTTCATGCGCAATGTGTGAGTATCCGATATGAACATAGATGCCAACATTAAAGACATGGCCCATTGCTCCCTACTGGTTATTAGGATGGCTCGTCGCATCGTTATACAGAATATTATATTATTTAATTTATTGCTATTCATTTTTTATCACATTTCTCAGTCGATTTTCCGTGGGTTTATGACTTTTGAAACATCTGACTAATTAACCGTCTATCAGGTAAAAAAAAAGAATATTTTTATTACAGAAAAATATGCAGGTAAAAGGAATATTTTAATAAAATATTTTTATGGATATTTTTACTGTAAATTTGTTAATCTAAATACGATTTTGGCTTTCATGTTTATAATCTGTGTCAAGACAGATGAAAAATACAGTTCTGTGTGTGAAAATGAACCAGAACCTTAGACGAGTGTAAACGTCTCGATGGCTGCTCTCTGGTAAAAATCTAAAATAAAAAAAATGAGTGGAGATAAGTTTAACTCGTTGTGCAGTGGTTGACGCGTTCATCTACGATTCTTGAGGTCCTGGTTTCGATTCTTTTTCAAACTTTGTTAAAACTGGAATATTTCATTGTTCCTGGAAAGGCACCTGAAGCGTAGGACTAATTCACCTTACCTTCACGCAACAGATGATCGAAATACGCCACATTTGTTTTACAAATGTAGTAAAAGGGGAATCAATGATAAATGTTAGGAAGACCCAATACATCGAATTAGTTTGAGATTTTTTCCATTAATCGTATTCATCATTCTCTCAACCGCATCTAATCTGGAATCTAAGTAAAGAATCTGAGAATTTATTGAGGATAGTCATATAAATATTATGTTATATATATATGTTTGGATAATTTATATAGCGTCATTTTTGTGAAAATCACCTCAAGGGCGCTGAACAATAAATAAATATCCCTGCACATCTTGCACATACAGAGCGCATGAACGATTGGGATTCTAGTTCCTCCTTTCCAATTATGATATATTTCAATTTTAACATATAGGAGCTAGGTTACAGCACGTCTTGCAGCTACAGAGCGCATGGACGGTAGGTAATCCCCATTCACATTTTGTTTTAATTTGACAATGAAGTAAAGTGTTTGAATGATATTAAAATAAAAACAAAAAAAACTCATTTTAAAAATTATGAGTTCGATTATAACAAGTCTTGCAGCTACTGAGCGCATGGACTGTTGAAATTCTAGACCCCATTTACAAAATTTATGGTTGATAACATTTACATATTAAAGCAAGATTACCAATCGTCCTGGAGCTACAAAGCGCATGGACTACTGGAATTCTAGCAACTTAAAATTATATCAATAAATTTATAAAATATGTCTTGCTTAATCTTTCCCCCTTTCCTCTTTTCTCTTTTTTCCTTCTTCCCATTGAGTAATAGTATTATTTTGAGGTAATTTATATGCAAATACAGTTATTTCTATTTTTATACAACATCTTTAGCTTTTTTTATTTTGATTTTTTATTGAATATGACAGTGCTCTTGGCCTCGTGGAGTTAGGGATACGTTATTATATTTATGTATGATTTTTTAAAAATAAACTAGCCAATGATAAGTTATAAGCCTAGACTTTTTTATTCCCTTCTCTAAAATATTATTTTTTATTTATTTATTGCCAGATGATTTGTTCCCTCGACAAGACCGTGAATCGGGCGCGACTCGAGTCGTTTCGTCCGCTGTAGGGGAGGAGTACTGGAAGGGGTCGCGGTGGGGAGGGTGAGCAGGTACAATAGGCAGGTAGGTACCATATCCATTATGAATAGTCTGCCCGGTAGAGCAGTGATGCAGATACCGACTGACACTGGAAACCGCACGAGAAAGATAAATAAATAGCGAATATTTTTTTTATTAAACTTTTCGCATTGGTGGGCGGGGTTATTGCCAATTTCTTTCAACCAACCAATAAAATAAAACGTGTGATTTATAAAATTTTAACAACATTTTGAATATGTTCAAATGTTTGTAGACAAGGCTGGATTTCACTCTCTAGCATGCGCGATCCGTCCATAGATTGGATGGAACCCCATCTCTCGGTAACGGCACATATTATTTATTTATTTATTTATTATCATAATATTACATACACAAAATTATAATTTATGTAAAGTTGCTTTGACTGTCTAACTAGGAAACTAGGGTTATTTACCCCGTTCTAAGACAGTCAAAAAAATATAAAAAACAGTAATCAATATATAGAAACAGCTATAAAGATACAGGACAAAGTGAAAAACAAAGTAAAAAATGGAGTAAAAACATGGTAAAAAATGTAGTAAAAACATAGTAAAATGTAATAAAAACATAGTAAAAATGTAGCAAAAACATAATAAAAATGTAGTAAAAACATAGCAAAAATGTAGTAAAAAAACGTAGAAAAAAAAACAATAAAAACAAAGTAATAAATGCAGTGAAAACATAGTAAAAATCATTAAAATATATAAATATGTCTATAAAAATATTTTGAAACTCAGTAAAATGCGAAATAAAAACAGAATACATAGTAAGAAACATATTTAAAGTCATAATAAAAAAATGAATGTATGTTGTATAGCAAAAAGCATATTTAAAGAAAGAAAAAAAAAACATAGCAAAATACCGAGTGGAAAGAGAAAAAAAAACCAACATATTAAAACATATGTGCATCTACCATCTTCCATGAATCAGCGAGTAGCCTGTTAGCCAGTAACTATGATATTCTTACATCTCACAACATCTTCGAGATTTGCACTGGTTAAAAAGCCCAGAGAATAAAATACGAGCTTTGCTGGACAGTATTCAAATCCCTTCATGAAATGGCTCCAAAATACCTATCGGTCCTTTGTATTACGGAAAATACGTGTCAAAGAAAATCTACTCTTAGGTCAGCATTTGATTCAGGAAGAGGAGAACTTGTCGAAATCCGGCGCTCCCCAAACACTATATTTGGAGATCGTGCTTTTGCTGTTGCCGGCCCCTCTGCCTGGAACCAATTGTCTTAAAATTTACGAATCATCGACAGTCCCAGTCAGTTTAGATTCCAACGAAAATCCTAAATCTTATTTAGACAATCATACCCTCAATTTTAAATCTGAAAATATAAAATGTCACTTTAGTTTAGTTAGAATGTAAGTTTAGGTATACAATTGTAAAGCGCCCTTGAGGCGATTTTTCACTAAAATGGCGCTATATAAATCAGCCAAATATTATTAAACATTAAATATTATGATACCTCATCCTTGTCTCTCTCACCATGTCTGCTTCCTAGTTAAAGCATATGGTATCTACAAAGAGCCTCCTCCATGAATCTTAATCGGCTGACAACTCCTTTGCGCCCTCCCAAGTCAGGTTCTCGTCTCGAAGTTCTGACTTAAACTACCGACAAAGAGTCAGCAGTGGACTTCCAGGACGTCGAGAACCTGATGCCTTGGAAATTAGGAAAGCGTGATTAAGGCTCTCAGGATCCAACCGTAGTATATGGACTAGCCAGCCGTATCGCCTCCGCTTGACGATGATTTTTTTAATCTGGCTGAATAAACAACCTAAAATATGCATTTTGCAGAAAACAGACAGAACTTATATTAAATTAAACCTCATACAAACTCTGAATGTATGATGTGACATTTTCATGTCATCTTAATATTACGAATTTTTCAGAAGTTGATTATTTTATTTTATTGAAATAAACGGCACTTAGTGCCTTTTACATATAAGTTGCATATAATAAAATACATACATGTAAGTGAAATAAGTAAAATATAGTATTTAAAAGAAATTATTACTAAACAGTTATTTACAAATGAAGGAGTCAAAAAAAAAGATACACTGTTTAAAAATAATATTAGATACAAGTTATAAAAATACTTGAAAAATTAAATTTTTGGTGATAGAAATATTTTGAACCTTTAAAAAAAAAAACTAAGAAAGCAACATATATTAATAAAAAAAAAATTCAAACAATTTTGAATAACACTAAACGAAGATTTTTCTTTTTTAAATTACATGCATTATTATTTAAAACTACTACTTAGGTAACTAATATAAATATACATATAAATACATACTGATAAAAAAATATATGATGATTATTGCAGTTTTACTGTATGAAAGCGGCTTGGCTATTTTAGGCAGACCATAGAGTTGACCTTCCTAAATATATCATAAATATATAATTTTCCAAAATTGTGGACTGGCTGCTTTCTGCATAACTACTTCCAATTGGGGGTGGGAATTAAGTGGGTGCTTTGAGAGTTAGAACGAAGAGTTAAACCATGAACTGATAAGAGTAGATTTTTTAGGGAGGTAACGTAAGGCTGAGATAAGCATTATCGACAAAATCGAGAAATGAGTAATGCGTCGGTTTGGACATGTAGAGCAAATGGACGGCGAAAGAACGGCTAAAAAGATTTACGACGCGAATGTTGATGGTTGTTGATCAAAGACGGACGTAGAAAGTCGCAATAATCGGCGCGTATGCATAGGAAGATGAGTGAATGTAGACGAAGCGAGGTCTGTGTGCAGACAAAGTGAAATGGGGTTCTATCCTTACAGAGAAATGGCGTTATGGTTTGTTTTTTTATTTATTTAGTTTTTTCTTTTTTAATAATTTTACACGTTAATATTAATTTAACCCTTTCATCCCGAGTGTTCATTTAAATCTGTGTTCAGATCTAGACTTTTTTGGTTTAAGTTTACAGCGATTTAAACGAGCACTAAATAAATACTTTTTTTTTTTGCACCACAACAGGCCAGGAGGCCTAATTACAGTGGTGAATTACATCACAGAGCACCCAGGCTTGAGAAAAATCACATTTTAATTTTTGTGTTCTCACCGGGAATCGAACCCGGAACCTTCCGTGCGTGAATCAAGCGTCTTGACCACTACACCACGGAGGCCGCCAAATAGTCCAGATAATGTCCCGATGTTTCTTATGTTTTTCAATGCTTCTTTTCTTTTTTTAAAAAATGTTTTTAACTATTCTTACATTGTTATATTAATACCCTATGAGTTGTATAAATGGACACTGTCCTTAAAAAATAAATAAAATAAAATAAATACATCCGAATTTTAGGATTTTTTTTCTCTCGTACTTACCGAAATTCAAAAGCGGCAGGTTCATTTTTTATTTACTGGAACCTCTAAGTACAACTTTTTTTGTATGCGTTGGTAATCAGAATGAGGAACTTCAGCCCTACGGGAAATTGTATACAAATAGCGTTTTCTCGCTCGCGGTAAAAATTTGAGCAATAAATTGTGCGGCAAAGTTTCTTAAAAACGTACGAAAAAAAAATTAAACATATTGTAATGAAAACGCACTACTTTGATTGACGTCACTGGTTCATATGAACCAACCAATGATATGAGAGCTGTGAATAATATCTCGTTGGCTTATCGTAAACGAACCAATCGAAAGAACTGACCTCTGACATTACACGCAGAGTTATTTCAGAAATACAAAACTTAAAAAAATCATAGCGCTGATAATACGATATACGAGTATAAAATAAGTGCACATAAAAAATTAGCTTAGTTTAATAGTATATTAACAAATAAAAAAAATAAAAATAGACACTGAACTACCTCATTATACAGAAAAGTTCATTTTTATCTTTGACAGCTGATTTAGGCGAGTTTGTTTGTTTTGGAGCGAATTCCTGTGGTCCTTATAAATTAATGATATAGTATGTAATATGTAAGGAAACATTTACAGTTCAATTAAATTAATTTCACTGTATAGACAAATATATGATATCAGTTTGAGACTCATTGTCTATAAAAAATGAACGTTAAATAATTTCATTTATTTATTTGTTTGACGGACTTATGCAGTCAATTCTAACGATGGTAAATACAAATTCTTATAATAAATACAGGCACTAATAAAATAAAATACAACTAAATAAAATTAAAGCTAGGACAAAAAAAATAAAAATTACTACCTCAAGAGAAGATTCGGTATATCTTAGTGATTTTTTAAAACTATTAAGACTTACACCAAAAAAGTCCAGATCTTGTCTCGAGTTTACAATACGACACAATCGGGACATTGGTGCATGCAAACCATAGTTTGTGCTGTGTTGATCGAGGAACAGCACATTATTTAAATTATTTATTGACAATTCTTGATGAGATTCCATTGTAATGATGTAATAACTTATATTTACATATAAGTTATTAATTTAAAAAAATACTTGGTACACTTCCACATATTTATTACCAGTCTGAAGATGCCCATTAGAGGGTGAAAGCGCTAATTTGTCAAAATAAATAAGTGGAAGTGAACCACGTATTTTTTAAATTAATAACTTAAATGTAAATATAAGCCCTAATGTCGAAATTAGAGCAGAATGCAAGGCTGAGTTAAGCATTATCGACAAAATTAAGAAAGGTCTTTTGCGATGGTTCGGTCATGTGGAGCGAATGAATGATGAAAGAACGGCTAAAAAGATTTATGATGCGAATGTGTCTGGTTGTAGAAGTCGAGGAAGGCCGAGAAAGACATGGCATGATCAAGTACAACAAATTCTTGAAAGTGGTCATGTGAAAAGTCGGAATAATCGACGTGCGTGCATGAGAAAATGTATGAATGTGAAGGAAGCAAAGGAAGTGTGCCAGGACAGAGTGGTGTGGCGTTCTATCCTCTCTGCCTACCCCTCCGGGGAAATGGCGTGATGGTTAGTTAGTTAGTTAGTTAAATATAAGTTATTACATCGTTAAATAATTTGTAATGTTAAAAAGACAAAAAAACGTTAAAAATATATATTTTTTAAATAATTCCTTAAGTAGGTATATGTACACAGAATATAATTTTTTTAGGTCCTCGGGAATTAATTCAGATCTGAAACAGTTACTTGCGGTGGATGTACCTATAGAGTAAAACTTGATATCATTTTAAGTCGCCAGAATTCCACTCGTCTATGCGCTTTGTAACTGCACGACGCGACGCGACGATTGTTAATCTAGCTTCCATTATTATTATGGATTACTTATACAGCGCCATTTTCGTAATATATTACGCTTAACGAAACTAACACTAGCGATTTTATAATTTACTTTAAAATATTGTCAAAATACGCGGATGTAAAAAACAAAATATACTATTTTTATTAAATGCTAATTAATTCTTCTTCTTCTTTTCCTCAGCCGCTCCTAAGTGGAGCATGTGGACATAACCAGTTGCCTCCGGGAGACCCTATCGCCAGCCAGCACTCCCGCTTCTTCCCATGTCAATCCAGCGCCCCTTAATTCCGTCGAAGTCTAAAGATCGTCATTTACGGCCTTCCAGCACGGCGTGATCCCAAGAAGAGGCAACTTGGGTTTGGGTTCTCCTGAGCCATGCGCAGCACGTGTCCAAGCCAGGACCACCGCCGCATCCTCAAGACGCTCGTTGTAGGAGGCTGCTACGTGCGTTCTCGGACTTCAATGTTAGTTATAAAATCGAACCACCTTTTACCTAATATTCTTCTTAAGCACTTACTCTCAAAACTCAGAAGTTTGGTGTTTTGAGCTAATGAATTATTTAATACAAAATACGGATTAAAAAAAAATTGATTTCTTTAAAAAAATTATTGTTTTTTGAGGAGCTGGTAAAAATACGTTAGGTCGCTACAGAGCCCATATGTAAATTTCATTAACTATAAAATATCAAAATTTTGTAAATGGGGTCAAGAATTCCAACCCTCCATGCGCTTAGTAGCTGCAAGACGTGCTTACTTATCTTACTCCATTTTATTATTATTATTTACTATTTTTAAATTTCATTAATACACTAAATTTCTTGGTAAATTTTTAAATTGTGTAAATGGGGGCAAAATTTCTTACCGTCCTTGCGTTCTGCAGCTGAAAGTGCTGTAATCAAGCTCCTATCTGTTATAATTTAAAATGATCTTGTAATAAAATAAATAAAACAACTTTGTTTTTAACCACTATTTTTTTTTCCACCGACCGGTTTTAAAGCAAACAAACTTCTTCGTAAAAGCTTACGTAAATAAGTTTAGTTAAGTTGACGAAGAAGCTTGTTTACTTTGAAACCGGCCGGTGGAAAAAAAAAGTTAGTGCTTCAAACATAAAATTTATATTTAAATTGATCTTAATTGGAAACGACGAACTAGAATCTCAACTTTCTATTCGCTCTGTAGCTGCAAGACGTGCTGGGATATTTATTGTACAGCGCCCTTTTAATAAATTATCCTAATATATATATACATTTATACAGGATGTCCTTTAAACCCTGTCACATCCGAAACCACGATGATCAGTATAGACAAGAAGACATACTGGCATATTAAAAAAAATATTTAAAACAAAGTAAATTTTTTAAAATAAAATATAAATAAAACAAATGGTTTCTTACTTCTGCAGGGGAGAAGTGAGGGGAGCGCGGCCGTGCGGTCGTCGGCGTCTCAGACTCCCCCCTCCCTTCTCCCCTGCAGAAGTAAGCAACCATTTGCTTATTTTGATATTTTATTGTATGAAATTTCATTCGTTCCAAAAAAATATTTTGATGTGCCAATATGTCTTCTTGCTCATACTTATCATCGTGGTTTCGGATGTGACAGGGTTCAAACTCTCCTTGGATGATTTTTTCACAAAAAACGGCGCAATATAAATTAGCCGTTTATTATTATTATTTATATTTATTTATTAACGCACATTGTCCATGTATACAATTTATAGGTTTTAAATATAAATATAAAAGAATAGTTAAAAACATTTTGAAAAAAGAAAAGAAGCATTGACAAACATAAGGGACATCAAGGCAAAATCTGGACTATTTATTTAGTGCTCGTTTAAATCGTTGTAAACTTAAACCAAAAAAGTCCAGATCTTGTCTTGACTTAATAATACGACAAAGGGTCATTGGAGATTTAAGGCCATAGTTTGTTCTATGCTGTTTCAATAAAATAATATTAAATAAATAAAATAAAATTGTTGTTCATAATAGGTACACTTATCCTTAATAATGAACAGCGCATAACAAAAATAACACCGTTCAAAATACCGAGAAAGGTGTTCTCGTAAGATGATATAGCTCATCTTATCTCAATAAAGATTAAAAATCAATTAAAACATGTGTTTAGATCGCAGATAAAACACAAAAAGAAAAATGAGTATCTCACACTGAACATAATGAAGTGAGTACATACCTCATTTTTCGATTCAAAAGATTATTATGTTGCAGCTTTGTCCGTAGAAGTTTCTCACCAATAGGGCGTAAACGCCAAAGGTGGCCATGGGCGCTTTCGCCCTTCTTCGTCCTCCACTTCGCGATGATTGCTGTAGAGCAGAGTTTTTCAACCTTTTATTCAAAAGTGTGAAAAAAATTTTAACGCGTGAAGGGGTCGCGTGAATACGCGACGTTATAAATGTTTGGCGGCCCCCCAAATCAATAATTTAATAAACTGTTTTAATTTAGACACTGTAATATATTTTTTATTATCATATTTTTTCTCTTAAAAACCATAATTAATAATAAAAATATTGTGACCTCACCCGTGGAGTTACCCGTGCCGAGGCCACTTAACGATATATTTAAAAAAAATACTTTTACGTATGAGAATAAACAAAGAAGACTAACTTAATAAACAGAGATAATTAACAAAATGTTCAGACGGTTTAAACACTACGTATTTATGTTTATAATTGATTTATGTACATACATCTATATTATTTATATTACAAAACGCACAATGAAAGAACAAAACCTATACACTTGTGGAGCAGTTGATTCAAAATTGGTTAGGGCGAATGAGACAATCCATTTTACTTCTACCCAGCTCCACTATCCATTTTTTATAGCCCTTTTGAACATTTTCTCGTTACTATTTGTTTAAGTTGTCTTTGCATTGAGGATCTAGTAATTATATTATTGGTATGTAATACTACTATACTACTAATATACCCATTGGCATATTAATACACTGCCCTGAGCCTACAAAAATGATAACACTCAACTCATACCCAAACGCCCAGTCATGTCCAACGCGTATAATCGTTTTTCAAACGACGGCCATGAGTGACGATGAGAATCCAAACCAAAATACCTGCTTGTACCATGAAAATGTCCAAAAATTTTTCGGATAAACATTGAAAATAATTGATCACTTCTTCTCTGACGTTTGGCGTTTACTCTACTCGCTACTCCCCGACTGGCTTTTTACTCGACTTTAATACACTTCGCTTGACACCTTCACTTCACCCTGGACTTGAGTTTTGGACTTCTTTCCTTACGGATTCCTGACCACGGCGAACTGAAAACTTCAACCTGAAGTAAGAGGCCTTTCTGATGACATCTTTTTGTCGATGACGTGCTTTAGTGGCTGCAGCGGAATCACAACACGACGCCGGTAGCGCGTTAGCTACACATTTTATAATTTTTATCGGTATTCGTAGAATGTGATATTTCCCTATTGAAGATAACTATTTTAATTGTTATAAATGTGTGGTAAAACTATGTACGGTAGATACACAAATGTCAAATCCGTATATTATGGCTGAATTACGGGTTATCGCCAAAATCAAGAAAGTAGCTCTACGTTGGTTTGAAGATGTAGAGCAAATGGACAGCGAAAGAAGCGATAAAAGATATACGATCGAATTGAATTATTTCACCCACATAAATACTAGGCAACGTCTGAAAATAATATTTATTTGTATATCTTCTTGGACCAGGTGGATTTATCTTCAATGATGAATCCCATCCATATCAATAATGCTTCACCTCTTTACCTTCACAAACATGAACAGATGGAAGAATTGAAGGAATATAGATATTCAAATACAGGCAGAATCATGAATGTTACACAATGATATTATGTTACCAATGACTGGTCATAATCTGTTGATCCTTAGACTCATATTGATTTATTTTAAAGAAACAAACAGTCGACAATGATATGGTAACATTAAAAAAAATACCGTTTAAAGACAGACCAGCAAAGTTTCTAAATAAGAATCATACATATTATTAAATTGTGTTACAACAAAAGGGTGTGTTTATGTGTATTTGTATGAGAGTAAGTGTAGATATGTGTTTATGTGTATAAGTGTAGGAGTAATTGTTGTCTACAAAAATCTGTACAAACTCAAAACATTGTTGATAAATAGGCACAGCTTTCTCACTGAAATTGTTGTTTTTAATATTGTTGAGGCCTTAAAACCCTTGCTCTTAACTCTTGCCTTGCTTGTGACCGCGACCCACCAAGCAAGGCTTTGCTCCCCCCTGGAGGTCGTGACCCACAGGTTGGAAAACACTGCTGCGGAGTACCGGGTACGTATCGGCCGTCCTTAATGACCCACTGGCTAACAAATAAAACACATTTTAAACCTCTTACAATAAATTACAGACACCAAGATGGCGTGTACCTTCTCTTGCGATTACTGCTTGCCTAAGGTGATCCCACACGTCAAAATTAATGTTCAAATAAAAAAAGAATTGTTAAGGTACATGACTTTCGTGCGTTGAATAATATGAAGATTTATTTATTAACGGACATTATCAATTCATTTTAATGGAGAAGCAAAAAAAATGCAAAAAATGTTAATGTACTATGTAGCATGTTTCATTTACATTAAATTATATTATATTAAACTTAGTTTTAAAAAACATACGCGGGGTTATGCTAAAAGCAATATTTTCCAGCTAACCAAAAAACAGACTAAATTTATTGCAACAGAGAGGGAAAATATTTTTGAGAAGTGCATTACGGAAGTCTAGGCATTTACAGGGCCTTTCTGCCTACCAATCCAGCATGTTTACAAAAAATTGGACGCACTCAGAACATTAAACATTCTGAAAAAATAAACTGGTCAAAAGAATATTTTTAAAATTAAATCGGGTTGTGGTCCTGTGGCTAGTGTCTCGGACTCACGGACCAAAGGTCTGTGGTTCGAATCCCACTCTACCCCAACTTGATTCCATTTTCTAATAGTAAGTATTTTACAACTTGTTGAAAATGGCCCTCAAATTTAAATATTTGGGTAAATCATAAAAACGCAAGTATTTTAAAAAAAAAAAAAAAATTGTACCTAAATTAATTTTAAAAGCATGTAAATCTTCTATATTATCACGTCCCTATTTACACCCTATGTAGCATAGGGCGCTTTATTGGTACACCAAATGCACCGTATATTGATAATCCGTTACATGAATATAAATAACATCTATACGTAATTTATTCTCAAATTACAACGGTTTTGATAGTAGGCAGAAAGAGCATGGACATCATAATACAAAGGTGTTTTTATGGGTTATTTTGGTATATTTCATAACTTTTTTACAATAAAAGAAATATTTTAGTCACCCGATAAGTTAGTTATTATTACCCTTTACACTTTATTAAATTTGTTTAGACTATTAACCATTTTTTTAATCCCGATCTGGAAAATGGTAATCGAGATGTGAAAGAGTGGTTTTTAAACTTCGGACCTTTGAACCGCGAGTCCACAACACTTCCACAGGACCACACGGTACTGAATTATGATTAATGTTATATTTTAATTATAAAGTGGGGATAAAATTTCATGGCTTAATTTTTTTCATTGCAGGAATCAAAGTAGTTTACAAAAAACATGTAAAAATGTAGGCTTATTTTTTTTTTACTTATAACAGATTTCTCGGTTATAACATCCAATAAACCACGGGAGTCACATTTTATTTTTTTTATTAAAAAGAGAAATATTTGAGTTCTTATTATTTACTCAAATACATAAATTTTCATACCATTCCCTAAAAGTAGTAAATAACTTGTGCTGGAAAAATGGAAATTGAGTTGTGGTAGAGTGGAATTTGAACCTCGGACATTGAACGAAATGTCCAGGAAACAATATTTTTAATCATGTGATTTCCAAAACATCATAACTTTTTGACCAAATGAGATAATTTCAACCTATAAAGAACTAATATCTAATAATAAAAAAACGTAAATAGTTTTATTCCACTCTCTTCATTTTTTAATTTTTTTATTAATTATTACATTTCTATTTTATTCAACTCTTTCGAGGCTATCGAGTGGCGCCCAGTCTGACGATTTCAGTCACGACGAAACCTGGTCACTGGTAAAAACTGTATACGTATTTTTATTATTATAATTAAAATGCAGTTTCACCAAGAAATATCAGTAGAAAAACTCAATCTACTATAAAGAACTTTCAATGCAAAATAACGATTTCAAAAAAATAATGGTAGGTACATATTAAAATAGTGTATCTTGGACTTGTATCTTCGACTGCGGTAATAATAAAACGGATGCAGCAAACTCCGGTGACAACTGTCGTCAAACGGAGGGATACGGTTGGCTAAGCCGTATACTTCGGATGCCTCCTGAGAGCCTTAACCACGCTTGCCTACTTGACAAGGCATCAGGTTCTTGACGTCCTGGACGTCCACTGCTGACAGTTCACCGGCAGTTTATGTCAGAACTTCGGGACGAGAATCTGACTCGGGAGGATGCAAAGGAGTTGGCGGCCGACAGAGATGCATGGAGGTTTTTTGTGGATACCACATGCTCCAGCTAGGGAGTAGACATGGAATGATGATGATGATCTTGGACTACTGATGTTTTTTTTATTAAAACAAAGTGGACTTCAGATTTTTATTTCAAATTAAAAAAGCATTTTTACAACGAAAGTGGACTTTGGTGTGATTTTATAATTTCTGCATTTTTTACTTTAAACCGGCAAAAAGAGAAGTCCCGTGTTTTATCCTCACAGGTACAGATATGATGGTCATCATAATAATGTATCATCAGCCAATGACCGATCATAATCCCCGAAAATGCGCACATATCATTCATGAGAAGATGTATGAATGTAGAGGAAGCGAGATCTGTATGCAAAGATATAATGATGTGGCGTTCTATCCTCTCTGCCTACCCTTACGGAGAAACGGCGTGATGGTTTGTTGTTGTTGTTGTTGCAGATTACAAATATTATTTAAAGATTCTCTATTTGGAAACTAGTATTTCGAACATTATTTCCAAAGGAGTATTTTTCTATGGTAGGATACCGTTGACATATTATGTACCACATAGGACATGTGGCGTTCGAAGTGGCCGTTTTTGGCATTATTCATTTCAAAAGGAATCAGCCAGTGCTCAGACTGCTCCGTGTTGACATTTCAATCATAATGGAAATATCTGCTAAATATAATTGTGGTATTTTTTTTTTACAAGAGTCGTATAAAAATAGTGTAGAATAATTCTACGCATATCGCGAAGTCAATAAAAATTGTTGTTTAAGTTGATTTTCGAATAACCACAGAAAAAACAGATATTTTATAATATATAATTATATTACTTACATATTATGTACTTATATGTAGATACAAATTAATCATTTTAGTAGATTACTACTGCATTGGTACACTAAATATAATATATTTCAAATTTGTTTAAATAATAATACGATTTAATAAGACGAGTAATATTTAAATCCACACTTGTAGAAAAACTGGTGACAGGTTTCATCGCTTGCATGTATTAAAATATAGTTAGAACAGAGAATTTAAAATTATATAACGGTAATTTAATTAAATTATTTTTGTCTCAAGGACCTTTTAACAAAGTGTTACGGGGTTAACACAAGAGTTTGTATTGTTATTTATATAATCTCTTGTATTTACCCCGTAGCACATATTGTAAAATGGTCCTCCAGACAAAAATAATTCATATTTAGGATGTTTGAAGCACTAAAGTTGTGGATCATTGTAATACAGTTTGGCCGGAGAAGTGACATCCAAAAGTAAAATGTAGGTGCTTCATATTGCGGGGTATCCGAATCACCCGCATGTGTGTTCCGAGATTTTGCGTAGTTTTCGAGTTATGATTTTTTTTCAAGTTTTTGAAAATTTTCTACCTGATCGGTTTTTGATAAAATTTTTTTTGGAAAGTTTTTTCAGGATTTTTTAAAAACTTTTTTTTTTAATGTGTACTTTCACGCATAAAATAATCAGCTACGTAACATTAGTGCAAGCTACAAAAGTTTTGACCTAAAATGCAGAGTTTAAGTTCGAGCGAGTCAGACTTGAACTTTCAACTTTGAAAAAATCCGTAGGGTTGAATTTAGTGAACGCGCATTTGCGGCCGCAGGCCCTATGGCATGGAATGCTCTCCCAGCAGAGGTGCGAGGCTGTGAAAGTGAAGTGATGTTTCGTAAAAAACTTAAAACCCACTTGTTCTCTAAATCATTTGAATAAATCCGTAGCATGTGACAGCAAAATCAATTGTTTTAATTAAATTACAAATTTTAAAGCTTCAATTAAATTTATTTATCTATAGAATCACTATGTAAAGCGCCTTTGAGGTGTTATATTACGAAAATGGCGCTATATAAGTTATCCATAATAATAATAATAATCATCGATGACAAACACGTGCTAAAACGTTTCACCTGAAATAGTGTGATGACCAAAGAAAGCAATATCATCATTTTCTATAGAATCCAATATCACATTTAATGCAACTCTATCAGTATTGCACATAAAATCGGTAGCATCGTTCTGCCGATAATTCACATTGTCCCTATCATGAAGAAATGTACTACAAAGGAACGTGGTCTATAAAGAGATCACAGGACGCATCGCCAGTCAGTCAGCCCAACAAGTTTACTTCAGTTAGTCAACCCAGCTCGATGAAGTCACTCAGTTCCAGCATGTAGTCGTAGTTCAAGTGCAGTCTCTTCAACCCATCGTCGACGTAACAGTCGTCCGACATAATTCATTATTTATTCGCCATGTCATAAATAACTTTCAATCAGCAACCTCGTGTCTTCTGTCAATCTCTAACTGGGGTAGGAACTCCAACCCTTAACAATCTAAATTCTACAAATCTAAAAAGGCAATCCCTTAGTTCCTAACTGTGCAGTACTTTTTTTTATTTTATGCATTAATTTCATTTAAAAAAATATATGTTTCCCGTGTTCTGAGTTATTATAGTTTTAAGCCATTATTTTTGTAAACGTTTATTTGGACATTGTTCGTAAATTTTGTAGATACTTTATTTTTTAATTAAAAAAACAGAAGCATTTTTTCATTTTTTTTTGCGCCACAACAGGCCAGGAGGCCCAATTACAGTGGTGAATTATATTACAGAACAACCAGGCTTGAGAAAAATCACATTTTAATTTTTGTGTTCTCACCGGGAATCGAACCCGGAACCTTCTGTGCGTGAGTCAAGCGTCTTGACCACTACACCATTGAGGGATCCCGGGGGGTGGGGACGACGTGTAGGCCTCTGTCCATACATCCCATTCCCTCCTCCTTAATCTACAAAGAGTTTGTATTCTTAAGGAATATTTTTAATAAAATTCCTCTAAGCGTAGCTGACCCCAGGACTATATCAGCCGGGGTGGGTGGTGTGCTTAAGGATTCCCTCAACAAAGTGTTGGGACTAAAACTCCGTTGTCTAGCTTTGATTGGCATATTTTTAGTGGCAATTACTGTGCTTAGTGCGCCGTTCATTTTGTTGACCGCATCCACTCTTCTTTCAACATCTTTTTCTACTCTTTCATCTCTTGAAAAACAGATTTGAAGTAAATTAAGGTTGTATACCTACCTTTTTTTTCTTTTCCTTCCCATTTTTTATTTAAACCCTGTTTTAAAAAATACGACGGGTAGTTAAATATAAATGCATTATGATATGGTTAGATTTGTTATTAAGATTTATGGAGGATAGTAAAGCTTTAGACCATAATGGACTATTATGCCAAGATAAAAGAAAGAATTTGAAAAACGGTTTTAAATCTTATTTATTCATTTATTTTCAGATAGAACTTTGGTATGGCCTTTGAGGGAATGACCGTGTACTACGTCGCTACGATTATTAATTAATAATAATTAATAAGGGAAAAATGTAGTACTTATTATAAATAATAATTGCACGTTATAATGGAATAGAAATATGAATAATATGTTTTTAAACATAGTTAAAAAAAAAACAAAAAACATAAATTACAAAATAACGGCATCACAAAAAAGAAAGAAAAGAAAATAAATACGCAATGAGGAAGTTCAGTGGTTTTTTCAATTTTTTTTTTTGGTTAATAAACTAAGCTAAAATTGTTTATTTTTTATTTAAGTGTATCGTATTATCATCGCTACGATCTTTTAATTGTTTTAAATTACTTCGCAAGTGATGTCACTAGTTCTCTTCAGTGAGTTGTCCTGATTGGTGAGTTGGCTTCCCGGAAACCGAGTATCTATCACAACACTCTATCATTGGTCGATCTAGAAGAACTTGTAAAGTCATTTAACGTACCTAGTTCATTAAAAAAAATGTTTTATTACTTTTTTCATCCATTTTAGAGAAACTTCTCAGTACAATTAAAAACATTTTTTGCACCCAATCTCCCGTAACACCGAACTTCCTTATTGTAAATTAGTTTCTAATTATCCCTGGACTGGCACTTGAAACGCAAGACTTATCACCTTACCTTTTATAATAATAATTATAATTTTGGATAATTTATGCAATATCATTTTCGTAATATATTACCCTAAGGGTGTTTAGAAAGTGATTCTATGAAAATTATAATAATTTAATTTAGAACAATTTAATTATTACAATGATTTAGAGAACAGGTGGATTTCAAGTTTTTTTCTGAAGCATCATTTCCCTCTTATAGCTTCGCGTCTCTACAGGGAGAGCATTTCATGGCATGGCAATTGCGCGATCACCGAATATAGTACGCTGGTTGTGTACAGGTAAAATTACTTTTCCTATCGCCCTAAAAGTTAAAATCCATTAAAACTAGTTGTACCCTCAATTGACGACATCTTAAAAAAAGCATCTAATATACAAACCTTTAAAGAAAAACAAACCACAAATTAACAAAATTCTCGTAACCCTCGATTTCCAAATAATTTAACTTTACATGGATGCAATAAACTGCTACTTTAAATCATTATACTCGTACATATGTTGAGAAAAAACTTTAATGGTCTTTCAGAAATCTTTAAATCAATATCACATATAAAAACATTTAAATCTTAATAAAAAAATACACGAGACCCCCCATAGGATAGCCTAAACTCCCTCCATACAGTAGAAAATTAAATATATTTTAGAATTTAATATCTCATTTTAAGGAACCTGTTTTAGATAATAAAAATGAAATGTAAATAACATAAAATATATGCATATCCTTATTTTTTTAAAGAAATATCAGCGTTCTTATAATTTACCCAAATATTTAAGTTTTGGTGGCCATTTATAATAAATATATATATATATACACAGACGAGTATATACATTTAATAATGTACAAGAAAAATGAACTCCCTAAGGTGATTCCAAACGAAAATATGAATGAAAATACGAAAATATGAAAATATAAACGGAAACAAGAGGAAAAAAAAACGAAAATATGAACGAAAATACGAAAATATGAACGGGAACAAGAGGGAAAAAAACGAAAATATGAACGAAAATACGAAAATATGAAAATATGAACGGGAACTAGAGGAAAAACAAAAAAAAAACGAAAATATGAAACTAATTATTGAAAAATGCCATTTTTACGTTTATTTTCAATGGAAATTTTACAAAACTTGGTTTGCGGAAACTTTACACTAAATTGACTGTAACAAATACCATAACAATATAATTTAGGTCCTTTTCACAACATGGTGTAGGTACAAAACAAAAAATAAATTATCTTAGTTTTGTAAAATTTCCATTGAAAATAAACGTAAAAATGGCATTTTTCAATAAAAATGATAAAAGCGCCACTAATGAATAATTAATTTCGTATTTTCGTTTAGAATCACCTTAATTATTATTATTATTATGGATAACTTATATAGCGCTATTTTCGTAATATAATACCTCAAGGGCGCTTTACATAGTGATTCCATAGTTAATTTTTTTTTATTGAAGCTTTTAAATTTGTAATTTAATTAAAACAATTTATTTTGTTGACACATGCTACGGATTTATTCAAATGATTTAGAGAACAAGTGGGTTTTAAGTTTGTTCCGAAACAGAGTTTTTACTGTATTAGAGAGGTACAAACATTATTACATAGCATGTGACAAAAAAATAAATTGTTTTAATTAAATTTATTTAACAATATAATAACTATGTAAAGCGCCCTTGAGGGATGGCGCTATATAATTACGAAAATGGCGCTATATAAGTTATCCATAATAATAATAATAATAATAATAATAATACATAATTATATATGTACAAAAAATTTGCAGTTTTATTCTTATTTTGCGAACAATTTTTTCAATAAATATATTTTTTAAAATGATAAAAAATATAAGAACATTCGTCAGATACGAAGCGAGTACCTATCTTAAATTATTATACTTTCTCTTTTCGATCATAATTTATGGCTAACACTTCATCACTACTTTGTTTCAATTTCTGTAACACGCATCCGCTCTGAATAGTTCCGAAAGGCAGGCACGAATATTAATACTCCGAGTAAATAAAACGTAAATGGAATTAATGAACTATTCACAAATAAAACACACGTATCAAAACATAATAGGCTGTCAGAACTCGAGACCCAAATCAGTGCACGTTGGGTAGGTACGCCGTAAAAAAGGGTCCATTCTCCGATTTCACACATTGTTGGGTTCCTTTTCCTGGAAGCGACTGCGACTGGTCGCATTCTTAGAATGTAAAAACGACATTCAGAAATGCCTGTTATTTTTTATCCCCCGGGCTTTGCCATACGTGTGTAAGTGTGTATACTTTTTCAATTCCTTTTGCTTGCTTTTTTTCGGTCCGTGTTTTGTTTTGATCGGCTAGCATTAGCGTCGTGAGAGAATTTACTAATGATGAAGATAATATCGAGCGTAGGTCATAATCACTATCATCAGACCGCACCTAATGGTGCATAGGGCGCTTAATCGCAGTGAAGGCCATCACGCCATTCCCCCTAAGGGATAGGCCGCACGCCTCTATCCGGGCATACATTTCTAGCTTCTTCCACATTCATACATCTTGTCATACATGCCCTACGGTTCTGCCTGCTTTTGACATGACCAGACTTAACACTTTGAGCACCGGCCGAATACACATAGAATTTACCCTCTGCTCGGTCCATTTTTGTGAAATTTCATGCTTTGTGAAGGGTTTCTTAAACGTGTCATAATTATAAAAATACTGGGTTAAATAAATTGTAACTTCATTTTTATTTTAAACAATTTAATAAATCACTTTTGTATGATAGTTTTGCCAACATTTGCCTTTATGGAGAGCCACATTGCAATGTTCGCACATATACCTACAGCGTCTCACTCCTTTTTTTGTGCTTTGTATCCCGGAGCCGTGTAAACACGTGATCACGTAGTTTACCAGCAGCGAAAAATTACTAATAAAAGTCACTAGATGTCAATAAAATGCACTTTTTTGAACAGCTGGTAAATCACGTGAAAACACGGGACCGAAACACAACGCGTGGTTATATAATCACGTGTTTACACGACTCCGGGATACAAAGTGTTAAGATTTTGGTTTATCTAATCACGCCACGTCTTCCTTGGTCGTCCTCATCCCATTATACCGTTTATTTTCGCCATATTTACTTGTCTTACCATTCTTTCGTCATCCATTCGATCTACATGACTAAACCATCTCAGAGACCTTTTCTTAATCTCATCAATTATACCCGACTCAGATTTACACTCTCGCCTGATTTCATCATTCGTAATTCTGTCATACATTGATTTCCCACACATTCGTCTAAGAGATTTCATTTCGACCGCGTTCACTCTGCTTTCATCCTTCCTCTGCCAGTTCCACGATTCACTTCCATACATAAGTGTTGGGACTAAAACTCCGTTGTGCACTACCAGTTTATCTTCGATTGACATATTTTTATTAGCAATTCCTGCGCTCAGTGCGCCGTTCATTTTGTTGTCTTTTTATACTTTATATACATATATATATATATATATATATATACGGTTATATTGCTTTAAGGCTATATCTTCCTACCGACCCTAATCGTTCAATTTGAGAAAAAAGAAGTACACGGGCATGTTCGGGTATTAATACAAAATCTTTTTTTAAAAATAAATATTGGCGTTCTTATGATTTACCCAAATAATGAATTTTGAGGACCAAAAATTAGGACTCCAAAATGAAAAAAGGTTTTCAACTTTTATTATACTAAAACAAGTACAGTTATTTGTGTATCTGGGAAGTATGTTTACTAGGGATGCAATGACTGAGAAAGATATTGAAAGGAGGGTGAGTGCCGGGAACAGAGTGAACGGTGCACTTAAATCAACCTTGGCAAGTAAATGTTTGTCGCAAGAAGCAAAATAAGCAGTTCACAATGGAATCCTGATCTCGACCCTGATGTATGCGAGCGAAGTATGGACTTGGAGAAACATGGATGAAAGTAGGCGGAATGCTGTCGAAATGCGATCACTCGGGCGAATGTGTGGTAAAACTATGTACGATAGATGCACAAATGTAGTGATTTTGTAAGGCTGAGATAAGCATCATCGACAAAATCAAGAAAGGAGCTCCACGCTTGTTTGGACATGTAGAGCGAATGGACAGCGGCTAGAAGAACGGCTAAGAATATTTACAATGCGAATATTGATGGATGCAGAGATAGAGGAAGACTGAGAAAGACGTGGAATGATCAAATTCAACAAATACTTGAAGATGGAAATGTCAAAAGTCAGAATAATTGGCGCTTGTGCGTGAGAAGATGCATGGTTTGTTGTTAACTATTATTTCCCTTTTTTTTTAAATTCGTAGTATTGTTTTCAAATTCGTAGTTTTTTTTGTTGTTTATTTTATTATTTTTTAAGTTCATGTCAATTTCCTGTTTTTTTGTTTTAGCAACTCACCGATAAACTACTCGTATCATTTGTTTTTTGTTTGGTAAGTTCGTTGAGTGAGAAAAATATTTTCTTATGATAATTTTTAAACAATTTTATTTAAAATTTTAAAAAACCAATTCCATTTTCGTTCGTTCAAATTGATAAAATAATCAACCGATCTCGATTTAAAAATGACCCATTTTGATTTACGACACCCGCAACGATTGATTACCGCCTTAAAGTATTATTGTTCCGCGTTTATTAGCCGACATTGAGAAAAGTTGTAAGCGCATAATTTTATTGGTCACACATAAACGCCGTTCACGATTCCGTTGTAATAAATTCTCACGAAGATACTTGCCGATCACAACAAAACATGCGCCGAAATAAGGCAAACAAAAAAAATAAAAAAACGGCAAAAAACCTTTGGCAAAGAACAGGATGGCGACCTTTAACAATGCTTTAAATAGGTACATGGAGATGATTTAATTTTGTTTCAAAAATATAAAATTTTAGTGAATTTCTTCAATATCTCGAAAGAATTGAAACACAGGTGTACATACGAGTATACATATGGCGGGAATAAATGATATGATATGTTCATGAATTAAAACGAATTCTCACTCGTTATTTTTTAGAAAATGAATGGATTTATTTTTAAATATATTATTAAATTTTACTTTGTTTCCTGGAATACGTGATTTTTTATTTCTTTATTTAACATGTTCGACATAATTTTAAATTGTACATTGGTGGATTTATTGCCAAATGGCAACTTCTTCCAACCAACTGATGATGATGATTTCACTAAACAGAGGTATTATTATTTAGTAATTTAACTATTTTTATTTTTTATTTTTGTTTTATTGCTCAAAAAACTTTTATTTTTTTAAGAACTTATGTTGTATTAATTTTTTTATTATTATATTCTAGTAATTCTCAACTTTACTGTGTTATATTTATATTTAGTACATAAGATTTTCTCATAGTTATTGCTTTCTTTTATTAAGATATGAATGTTATGTTTCTTTTTAACTTTTGGTATTATATGTTTACTAAATTGTTTAGTTTTAATTAAAGGTTCTTTGAACCGTTAATGTATAAATAAATAACGTCGAAAGATGACGAACAAAAAAGACGTGGCATTATCAGATACACTAAAATCCCACCTGATCGTGTCAAAAGAAGACACAATTGAAGGGCATGTATTACACGATGTATGAATGTATGTCAGGATAGACGCGTGTGGCGGTCCATCCTCTCTGCCAACCCCAACGGGGAAATGACATAATGGTAGCAGAAGTTCATCAAATATCAAACTAATAAACTCCAATTTGTTTCAATGCAGCAGCAAGCCTTATTATTACGGGAGTAAAAAATATTCTCACATCTCACAACATCTTCGAGATTTGCACTGGTGAAAAAGCCCAGAGATAATAAAATACAAGTTTTGCTGGACAGTATTCAAATCCCTTCATGAAATGGCTCCAAAATACCTATCGGAATTTTGTATTAGGGAAAATACATATCAAAGAAAATCTACTCTTAGGTCAGCATTTCATTCAGGAAGAGGAAAACTTGTCGAAATCCGGCGTTATCACTATAGTTTAGTTACAATGTAAGTTTAGGTATACAATTGTAAAGCGCCTTTGAGGTGATTTTTTACAAAAATGGCGCTATGTAATCAGCCAAATATATATTTATATTATTATTATTATTATTATCATTCCATGTCCGCTCCCTAGTTGGAACACATGGTATCCACAAAGAACCTGCATTCATCTTTATCGGCTACCAACTCTTTTGCGTCCTCCCAAGTCAGGTTCTCATCCCGAAGTTCTTACATAACAGCGGACAACGGACGTCTAAGGCGTCGAGAATATGATGCCCTGTAAAGTAGGCAAGCGTGGTTAAGGCATTCAGGAAGCATCCGCAGTAAATGGCCTAGCCAACCGTATCGCCTCCGCTTGACGACAGTTGTCTCCGGAGTTTGCTGCGTCCGTTCTCTTATTACTTCATTCCTGACAAAGTCAAACAGCCGCACACCCAAGAATCTATTCTCGAAACTCAGAATGTATCTGTTTTGGGCCCTAGTGAGGTGCCATGATTTCATTTCATTTAATTTATTTATTCAGATATTTAGAACATTACAGAAAAAAAACCCAATTCATTCTAAATACAATAATAGATCACAAATTACAGCAGATAGTTATGTTATTAAAATAATATAACAAAATGTAAAAAGAAAAATTAAAAGTTAGAAAGTGCTTTCCTAAGGGAAGACCCACTGTCGTGAAATATGTCGACTTCCGAGGCGATGCGATTAAGTAGCAAGATTGCTCTACCAACCGGCATAACCATTGGCAGGTTGGTTCTGCATCGTGGTTGGTAAAACAATCGATGCTGTCTTTGTCGAAGATAGTCATCAGGTACGAACAGACCTACATCCATCAGAATTTCTGAGTTATGTATGCGACCACCGATCACCTGGAAAAAGTGAACACCCAAATGAACGTCCCTCCTCCTCCATAATGACTGATAGCCTAGCATCCCCAGTAAAAAGTCGGTTGGGAAGAGCCAAGGATAATATCCACACTCTTTTAGATACAGATAGCGCAGAAATTTTTTCTGCACTCTCTCCACCATCAAAGAGTATCGAATCTCATGTGGCGACCAAATAATGGAACTAATCTCCAAACGACTTCTTACCAAGGAATTATACAATGTCCTTATAATCTGAGTGTTAGGAAAGATCTTGATTTGCATCCGTAGATGAGAATAGGTGTTATGCAGGCGTTATATAGGCGGCATTTGGTTGACAGCAGTAGGTAGTAGTGATAAAAAACATCGCTTGTTATCTGATGTTAAAAATTATTAGTTTGTGTTTTTTGCAACAGAAATATTAAAATACGAGGTATGTTACGAAAGTAAGTGTACTGTAAACTGTGACCATAACAGGCTGGCTCGAATTTCAACAGAGGAATACCTTAATAAAGACGTTTCGTTCAATCTGATAAGGCTGAAATTAGACCAAGAAATTAAGGAGTTACTACTTTTTTGAATTATTTAAAAAATAAAAATATAAAAGCATTGAGATATAATATAGAGTTACCTCAATGAAAAGAAATGAGTTTTTGGAAAAAAAAATAGGGTTTTTTTTAAAGTTTACTATGAGGAATATTCCTCTGAAGTTTCACGGTCTGACCCCTGAAACATAGAAGTCAAATTACCGCGCATCGTGTCTAACTGTCTAAGTACATATTTTTAAAACTTTCTTGAATAATGTTAGTGGTTAAAAACAAAGTTGTTTTTATTTATTTCATTATACTAGGTTTTTAATTTGTCATTTACAGCGTTTCGAAGTTCTGGCGATGTCACGGTATTGTTCTCAACCCTTTTTAATGCATTTTAATTTGTTAAGTTTTATTGGCCGGAATGTCTTTTTTTTATTGGTTATTTAACGAACGAATTAAAGTTCATTCTGACGATGAGACCACGAAGATTAAAACTCATAAAAGTATATGTTTACTTACAAACCCATGTGCATAAAAAGACATATAATATCTACGTAAAAGATATTTTAAGTTTGTCCAAATGTTTTTAGACAAAGATTGAATTTCACCCCCAAGGGTTATTAAGATTAACAAATTTATTTATTTATTTGAAGGACTTATGCAGTCCATTCTAACGATTGTAAATACAATTTCTTATAATAAATACAGGCACTAATAAAATAAAATAAAACTAAATAAAATTAAAAGCTAGTTCCAGATCTCTGGACACCGTTAAGACGCGCATCCTATGACGGCCACCGAATCACGGCATATTATAGTCCCTAGATAATAGCACCGCTTTCCCAGGAAACCATAGCTTAACTGCATATGTCGTCTGAATTCTAAGCTGTATGTCAGCACGGCTTCACATTTGCTTAGCGTATACAAGGAAAAACACTATTTCCCACGAAATACTAGATAAGCTCCGGAACCTACGTTGAATGGAACACATGTCGAGTACTTAGTGCAGCATCCAGAGTATTCATATCGGTAGGAAAACTCAACCTATTAAATACGCGTATCTACGAGGTAACATTACACATTACAATATTAGATTTGTACGTAGATCTTTATGTGTATTTGATATTGACTTGGCTATAACATATTCATAAGGTAGGCGCATCCATATTATGCAATACGATGGACTATCAACCAGCAACAGCGCAGACTCCCGGACAATGGAGATTTTGCTGCATTTTTTGCTTTGTCGACCACCGCAAAGTACTAACTTGGGATGAAAGCATAAACTACGAATTTAACGATATCGTTGTTGTTTTCTTAAACGAAAATTATAAATTATTTACAAACAAACCATCCCGCCATTTTTCCGTAAGGAAAGATAGAGATGATAGAACGTCATGTCCTTACCTCGGAGTAATAACTTACTGGAGAAGCCCTTTAGCTCCATAGCATAGAACAAAAGCGTCTCAACTTTTTGTATTTGTTTTTATTTTAACAACAAGCGTTTAACGAAGGGTTTTGGTTTGCACTTACAATTCTTGACCTGATTATCTACGGCCCGTTTTATTGCTGTAAACTGTAGATAATTTTGTGGTTCATAGAATGGTTATAGTCAGTATGAGTGACTCTATTGGCGAGTGGCGTATTATTACTCTAAGGTCATAATCATATCATTCCGGTTTACGGGAAGCCAATTCATTAATCAGCAGAACTCACCGAAGAGAAATTGTTACGTTACACGGGGGGAAATTGAAAAACTTAAAAAAATCATAGCGCTTGTAATACGATGCATAAAAATATTCTAAAAAGAAATTGCCTTACTTTGATAGTCTATTGACAAATTAAAAAAAATATAACCACGGAACTTCCTCATTTGGTAACGCCTTTGACTTCCTGGTTCTTACTAGATTTATACCTATTTATTCTTTATTTATTAAGTATTGTACGGATAACCGTACCATAATTAATAAAAAAGCTTATAAAAGCAAACCTATAAAGTATAATTTTGTTACAATGTCTCTTCAACAACTCTTCAACAATCAATTAAATACAATTTCATCAACAATATTCAAATAGTAATTTTTGAAACCATTTAGTCGCCCCCTCCCTAAAAATTTTGACTCCGCCTTGAATTTTTTAAGGTTTATAACATTTGTGTACCTATCCTAAATATTATTTAACTTTTAACAATGTTTTTAGTCTTCCAAATTAGTAAGGACAGCAATAATAAAATTTCAAAAAATATTTTGACTTTGACAGACTAAAAAAAATCTTGTGTATGGAAGCGTAAACTAACACCTATAATAAACATCTGGACTCCAGATTTTAGAGCTACCTATTTCAAAACTCGTCAGTGATCCACATGCCTCCATGTTAAAAAAATATATCTTGTAATTGGTGGACAAATGCATTGTCCTATGCACCATTAGGTACAAATAAGGGAATAAATATAATGTTAGTACGAGTAAACAGTCCTAATAATACCTGCATCACAACTACAACTACCATGATGCAATTTCCCGTAGGGGTAGGTAGAGAGGATGAACTGCCACACACGTCTATCCAGACATACATTCTAGCTTCTTGTACATGCATACATCTTGTTGACTTGACCAGACTTAAGATTTTGGTAACTGATCGTGCCACTTCTTCCTTGGTCATTCTCGTCCTACATACGTTAATTCTACATGACCAAACCATCTCAGTAACCTTTCTTAATGTTATCAATTATACCTGTCTCGGATTTGGACTCTCGCCTGATTTCAGCATTCGTAACCCTGTCATACATTAATTTCTCTCAAATTCGAGGATGGATTGCCACACTCGTCTATCCTGATATACATTCCTAGCCTCTTCCACATTAATACATCTTGTCACACTTGCCACCAGTTTTAAGATTTTGACTTATCTGATCAAGCCACGTCTTCCTTCGTCGCCTTCATCATACGTTACCGTTCACTCTCCTCATATATATCTGTTTTACCATTCTTTCGTCATCCATTCGTTCTACACGAGCAAAATAATTCAGTGATACTTTCTTAATATTATCAATTACACCTGTCTTAGATTTGCACTCTCGTCTAATTTCATAATTCGTAACCTTCATACATTGTTTTTCTCTGCCAGTTCAATGTTTCACTTCCATACATATTTATTGGGACTAAAACTTCGTTGTGCACTGCTAGTCTAGCTTCGATTGTTATCAGCAATTACTATGCTTAGTGTGCTGTGCATTTTGTTGCCCGTATAGGAGAGTGTTCTCCTTTCAACATCTTTTTCTATTCTTTCATCTCCTGAAAACATGCTTCCCGGTACACAAATTCTTCTACTTAGTCAAGACATTTGGTTTTTACATATATTAAGTAATCAGCAACCTCACTTTTCCTTATACCATCACTTTTGACATAGTTTATATACAAAGAACACTTCATTATATAATTACTAAAATTTTCAATCAGATTCCCGAGCAGTTCTTAAAAGAAAATGTTGAAGAAGCTTTTAAGAAAAATATAATTAAATGACTTATATGTAACAAGGCTTTATATTGATTATTATTTTATGTTAACAGTCATCTATTTATTTTTTTGTGTAAAAAATTCGTATGCTTTTAGTTCTTTATAATGTTTAATTAATTTTTAAATTTATATAATTTCTCTAATGTTTGTCTTTGTAAAGGAAAAATAAGAAACCTGCTGACAAGCCGGTTTCGCGGTTTGGTGGGTTTCACTATTTTCCTTTTATATTTTTCTGTTCATGTTTACCTCCTTAAATAAAAACAAATGCAAAAAAAAGAGAAAAGAGAAAAAAACAGTTGATTTGAAAATGAAAATCTAGTGCCCTTGATAAGTTAACACTTTAAAAACTTTACGAAAACAAAAACGAAAACGATCGACTGTCGAACGAATTGCAAAATCGTTTTACTTGTCTGTTTTTGCTGGTACGTACCTAGATATTCATTCCTAATAAGAGATGCAGTGAATAATTCAGCAGTTGGCTGCAAAAACTTCCATCCGCGGATGCGAAATATCTACAGGATGACTATAGCTATGGAATAATAATTTAACCACACATCCACATCCAAACATCCACATAACCACAAATGCAATATGTTAGGATTCGTTTTGCGTACTGCCAGAGTTTTCGAAAATACCCACGTACTCTTTACAACTGTAGAAACAATGAAATATTGCAGTGAAAAACCATCTTTCAAGTCAACATTTTACGTCCTCCCTGGCAGGAATCGAACCTAGAAACGCAAGTACGGTAAGGTAACGCGCCCACCACTACACCGCGCGGCGGACTTATCGCTACTCGATTTCCTTTTTCAGAATTTGTGGCCATCGAATCGAAAATATTCGACAGGCTGGCGTTATGGTTTTATATCACACACAGAACTGTATTTGTTATCCGCCCGGAAACAGACAACATAAAAAAAAGATTTATTCATTAATAAAATTTTTAATATAAAGTTTATATTTGAAGCTCTAACTTTGTGGTTATTCATTATAATAAAATAAATAAAACAACTTTGTTTTAAACCACTAATTTTTATTTATTACCGACCGGTTTTAAAGCTTTAAATTAGTGGTTAAAAACAAAGTTGTTTTATTTATTTTACTATAAAATTTTTAATATTCAATACAGTCATGTTTTAATTCAACAACGAAAGCACTCTCTCCACATACCCGAAATCCGTTTGTAAGACAGAGGGTCCTCTTATTGGTTTGAAAAACAAATACTTTTTTTAATAAAAATAATTTCATTTTTCAATTTCAATTTCTTAAACAGCTAACTCTTGATAGTGATATTTAAAAAATATATATATAAAAATAGAAGTTAGATTACAACAAGTCTTGCAGCTACTGAGCGCATGGGCGGTTGGAATTCTACACCCCATTTACTAAATTGTCGGATATTGTTGTTCTTCGGCTCATTCCACACCATGGTAAAAATCCACACGGCACGATGAAATAGTGATAGGGTGGATTGATATGTATTGCATAATATTTATCCTTTTTTAATGTAATGTCACGCAAACGCAATAACCAGTACACCACGACGCCGACCAATCTCCACTCGATTTCTATTCTACTCGGATTTTTACCTGAGAACGCTGAATATTATTTTATAAATACCAAATAATATAAGTAATGTCAATCAACACTAATTTTACCGTACTTGTGGATCAATAAAATCCTGTAAATTATTTATATTACTAAAAATTGTGTTGGTTTTAATTGTCAAATATCGCCTTGTCCTTTTTATTTATACATTATTTTTATTTTACATGTTTTGTAATTTATATTTGTTTTAATTTTCTTATTATTATTAGTATTTACATTTATATTTCGTTAAAAAAGGTAAATTTTCTAATTTATATTTATGCTTCAATTTTTATTATTATCTGTATGGTATGTTTTCTAGTTTATATTTATTTTCCATTTTTCGATATACAACAACAACAACAAACCATCACGCCGTTTCCCCGTAAGGATAGGCAGAGAGGATAGAACGCCACAACACTATATCTTTGCATACAGATCTCGCTCCCTCTACATTCATACATCTTCTCATGCACGCGCGCCGATTATTCCGACTTTTGAAATGTCCATCTTCAAGTATTTGTTGGATTTGGTCATGCCATGTCTTTCTCGGTCTTCCTCTATTTCTGCATCCATCAACATTCGCGTTGTAAATATTATTTCCGTTTCGCTGTCCATTCGCTCTACATGTCCAAACCAGCGCAGAGCTCCTTTCTTGATTTTGTCGATAATGCTTATCTCAGCCTTACATAGTACGGATCTCTACATTTATGCATCTATCGTACACAGTTATACCACACATTCGCCTGAGAGATCGCTTTTCGACAGCATTCAGCTTAATTTCATCCCTGTTTTCCCAGGTCCATACTTCGCTCGCATGCATCAGGGGCGGGACCAGGACTCCGTTGTGAACTGCCGATTTCACCTCTTGTGACAAACATTTATTTACCAAGGTCGATTTAAGTGCGCCGTTCACTCTGTTCCCGGCACTAACCCTCCTTTCAATATCGATATTATTATTATTATTTGAATTTTTTAAGCATCATTTAATGAAAAAAACACACGTAAAAAAAAGGTCATGCATAAACACAGGAATTTCCTAGCTAGGCGGGACCTAAAACAAAGAACCTCTGTATATTTTAAAACTGTATTTTTTAATTTTTTTAAATCACTTGTATAATCTAGTTGCAAAAAATCCATTACGTATAAATTATGGGATTTAACAACATTAATTATGGTTATTATTACTTACCTTACAAATCAATATTAAAGTTATTATAGGTAAAGGAGAAACCTCTGACTAGTGTAAAGAGAAGCCTTTGTTATGGAAAAATGTTATGCGTCGGCACGTTCTTTACACTGGGAATACTTCACAACGTTTTTTTTATTACATGAATGTGTTGGAGTATCCGACAGGTCTTTGTGACATCTACTTCTACAAAAGTCACGTCAACCTTTCACACGCGAATCCATACTAATTATTTTATTTACAATATCGGAGGAGCTTTGACCTTGATCACGATGTTAGTGTAAGTATTGAAGAGAAAGGGGAAACTGACAGAGGAAGGATGAAAGCGTAGTGTGAAATCTTGGGCGTTTGTCCTTATTTTACACCGAGCGCAAGTGATCACAATTTGAAGTTCGATATGTACGTTGAATAATAATGAAAACTCTGATAACTCGTAATCTAATACTTAATCAGACTTCAAAATAATTTCAAGGAAGTTCGACTGACTAAGAAGGCAAAACCCGAATGAGTCCGGCTGCACCACGCCGCGCCGCTCGCATATTTATGTATTATAATAGATTGTTTAAAAATTAATTTCTTATTTTTCATTTTATTTTAAATGTATTTTTTTATTTGTTCAAATTTACAAAATCAATCCAAATACTGTCCATTATTATCGATGGTTTTTTGCCATCTTTCTGGTAGAGCCATGATCCCATTCTCATAGAACTTCTGTGGTTTGTGGGCAAAAACTGGGACATGTGATTTTCAGTCAATTTTTGAATTCAATATCTTTCCCCGTAGAGAGTTTTGAAGAGACCGGAACAAATGATATTCTGAAGGCGCAAGGTTAGGACTATACAGTGGGTGGATCAAAACTTCCCAGCCAAGCTCCTCCAGTTTATGTCGGATAACTAAAGATGTGTGTCCAGACGCCACGGGATTTCATCAATTCTGGTCGCTTTTTCTTAATTGCTTCGCTTAGTTTCACTAGTTGTTAATAGTAGTGATCCGAATCAATAGTTTTGCCAGGCTGGAGCAGCTCATAGTGGATGATACCCTTGTGGTTCCACCATACGCATAGCATTATCTTCATATTCGTGAATCCTGGGTTTACTGTTTCTGAAGCTTCTAATCGCTTTATCCACGACTGTTTCCACTGCACATTGTCATATGTGATACATTTCTTATCTCCAGTGACCACTCGTTTCAACAGTTGTTTGTTTTTTTACTTTTTCAGCAGCTCATTGCATGCGGAAATTCGGTCCATTAAATTTCTTGCACTCAGTTCACACGGCACCCACTTATCGAGCTTCTTGATCAATTCAGCGGAATGAAAATGGTTTGAAACAGTTACATGGCTATTGCTTAACTCCTAAAAAATCTGACGAGTGGTCGGATGTGGATTTTCATAGACTTTTTCCATTATTTTGTCGACTTTTTCTGTGATGGGCCGCCCAGAGCGAGGTGCATCTTAAACATTGAAATTTCTCGAAAGAAACCGCTTGAACCATTATTGTGTTACACGTGTTTTTAGAGCATTGTAACAATGAACTGCACATTTTTTTCATGGGCCTGCGTAAAGTTAATATTTATCTTCAATTTTATTTACAAAGTTTAGTTAAGTTTTCTGTGTGAAAAGCAGACTATGTATAAGTACATTTTTTTCTTTTTAACAAAAAAAAATAAAAATACAGAAACCCAGTAATTACAGTGCACACATAATAAAAGAGACTATTTAAATACACAGATACCCAAACAACATAAACAAAGACGACGGGCTTAAATTAAAGTCAACATGGTTTCCAGCACTACATACTACAAAAACTAATAGAAGTGTGCCTCTTGCCGACTGCAACACGGCACAAATTACTAGTACTTAAAAACTTACTTTTTTTTCTACAAAACACACAGTTTACCCTGAAGATGGCTCCTGCAATAGTGGCCGAAACGTCGGAACAAATCCAACACACACAGTATCACCTAAAAAAGAAACATTTTGACAACAGTGACCGTGAAAACCTTCGCACCTATGTTCAATATAGGTTACTGATGAAGATACTTTAAATTAATGTTCATGCAAAAATACTCATTTTCGTACACAAATATCGATTTTTCTTCATAGACAGTCAAAGATAACTCTGTAAACTTCCTATTGTAAACGGAACCCACGAGGCGCATATAATTATTAAATTTTAAACTTTTATTGTATCCAGCAATGTTTTGTTCCCCTGATCTTGCAGATTTAATGTTTCTAGCACAATGGACCATGTTGGAGTCGATGGCGGTCAGTTTATTTATTCATAGCCTGTCTTGCCAGTTTATTTCGCCGTTTAATTGAGTGACATATAACAATTAATTTAGCCACTGTGCAATCAGCAAGAAAATATATTTGCAGCGTTATTTTACAAACAAAACTACCCATTAGACCACCCGTAGGGATAGGCAGAGAGAATAGAACGCCATACTACTCTATCTTTGCATACAGACCAAGTATTTGTTGGATTTAGTCGTGTCGTGTTATTCTCGGTCTTCCTCGTTTTCTGCATCCATCAACATGCATCGTAATCTTTTTAGTCGTTCTTTCGCCGTCCATTCTCTCTACATGTCCAAACCAACGCAGAACTCCTTTCTTGATTTTGTCGAAAATGTTTATCTCAGCCTTACATAATGCACGGATTTCGACATTTGTGCACCTGTCGTAGGTACATAGACCGTACATTCGCTCGAAAGATCGCATTTTGATAGCATTCAGCCTACTTTCATCCTTGTTTTTACAATTCTATACTTCGTTACCATACATAAGGGTAGGCACCGAGACTCCATTGTGATCGGTTAATTTTGTCTCTTGCAACAACAAACATGTGACAAGGTTAATTTTAGTGTACCGTTCATCCCGTTGCCGCCCCTCACTTTCGCAATTTCTTGATTTTTTTTTAATAAAAAAAATTTATAAAATGAAATACAAAAATCATAATGTCAAAAACACATAGGAATATAAAAAAAATGCCTTATAAAATCGTAGGAAAAAAATACACTAACCTTCTTATCAAAATGTGATTTTTCTCATGTCATGCGCTCTAAATCATCACTATTTTATAGGCCCTTCAGTGTCGCGCAAAAAAAAAAGAATTATAATATCTGGGTATGAGGTAATATTATAGGTTAAATGATATTAAATAAAGGTTTTATTGTACGGATTGTTGTTATTACATTACCCGCAGGACCTTTCTAAGTCCTTTACAATAATATCCTAGCGACCCTTTAAAGGTCCGTTTTTCAGTTCTAGTTTTAAAAAAACAGACGAACAAACCATCACGCCGTTTCCCCGTGGGGGTAGGGAGAAGATAAAACGCCATATAAATCTGTCTTTGCTTACTGACTTCGCTTCCTCTACATCCTTACATCTTCTCATGCACGCACGCCGATTGTTCCTACTTTGAACTTGTTCATCGTTAAGTATGTATTTGTTGAATTCGATCATGCCATGTCTTTCTCAATCTTTCTCGTTTCCTGCATTCATCAACATTACCATCGTAAAAAATTTTTGGCGTTCCACCGCCGTCCATTCGCTCCACAAGTCTCAACAAACGCAGCTTTCTTGAAAAATAAACATTATTAAAAACTAAGCTAAATCACTACACAAACGGCTATGTTAAAATAATAAATAATTTTTTTAAACTTTGAAAACAGTTTTTTAAAAAGCTATCAATGTTTATTTATTTTATTCATTCAAAATTTATTGAGATCCAAGTCCCAACTACATGGGGCTGCACTCTGGTGTTGAATTGAAATGAATAATATACTTTAATTTAAACGATACAGTACAATACATAAAATAGTACAGTCATTGAAAAATAACACAAATAGAAAGAGCAAACAAAGACTAGCATTAAATACATTAAAGCCAGACCACTTTCATACAAAAACCTGTAATAATAAATAACCTTCTGAAAATAAATCGATCACAAAAACGGCATTTCTATCATTTGTCAGCATTTTCTATCGAATTCAATTCATTACATTCTGCGAAACACGAGATCAACGTTTTGCAGTACATTAACATCGTCCCTACCATGGAGATATGAACAACAAAGAAACGTGGCCTATAAAGAGACCACAGGGCGTAGTAACACGCCCAGCAGTTCAGTTCAGTCAGTCCAATGTACCAAGGGGACGCGAACGCCACGGTATACATATCTACGCACTAAAGTGACATACCTTCACTAAGACGTCATAGTTGAAGATAAATTCTTCCGAACGATCATAAAGATACACTAATTTTCTCTTTCTTCATACAAACGTATTCCCATTTTTTTTTTCTGGATTTTTTTTTTTTTTTTAAAAAGAAATATTTGCGTTCTTATGATTTTACCCAAATATTTAATTTTGAGGGCCATTTTCAACGAGTTGTAAATAACTCACTATTGGAAAATGGGAATCAAGTTGGGGTAAAGTGGGATTCGAACCACAGACCTTTGGTCCGTGAGTCCGAGACACTAGCTACAGGACCACAATCCGATTCATTATATAGGATTATAGCACTAGAAACTAGAACCATCCTAAAAGCCGTAAAAACGCAAAGTTTTATCTGCTGTCTTCTGCGGACGCACGGTACAAAAATATGATAACTATTTTTGAAAAATTCAAAACGTACTGATAAAGGAAATTTTTACTTCGATAATTTGTCTAAAAAAAAGAACAAATTCAGTTCAGTTTTGAGGTGCGGAAAACAGGACGAAGAAACACCGACTTTGTCTATTTTAGTTAGGCATAAAAGGTCCAACTTACAGATGTCTTTTTCGCACAGCATCGGGAGAAAGACAATGTTCAAATACCTATAATTCCATATTCCCTGTCACCGCATATTCTCACAATTAATGTAATCCGAAACACACAAATAATAATGTAGGTAGGTATATCAAATTAACTAACTAACTACTGTAGTAGCATTTTATTTTTATCAAACAAAGAAAACATAGATAAATTAACTGTATTACAAATAAAGCCTTTAGAATCATTTTGAAAAAAAACAGATATACGAGGGTAAAGTCGATGGTAAATGAAAATGAAATTATTAACATATAAACAAAGAATATTTTACAATACATTGATATTTGTTCATAAAATTATAAACTCTAATAAAAAAACAGAATTTTGGAAAAAAATTGATCGGAACCAGCATGAACACGATCACAATACTAGAGAAAAGAACAAAATTAGACTTCCATTTAGGAAAAAGCAAAGTCACAAAATTCAATTTTATTTAAAGCAATTAAAAAGTATTACGAAATGGAAAAAAATATTTATGAAGAAAAAAACATATCAAAATTTAAAATAATGGTCAAGACATATGTGATAAACAATTTATAAATTAAATATATTTGAAATGTTATTATTAGAACACACATAACAATATGTATGATATGTGTGCCCTACTTTAAGATTTAAATAAGAAAAAAAAAAAAAAAAAAATAAAAATTTGAACTAAATACAATAATTATTGATATCAAACGTTGGATTGTGTTAATTTAATCTATATACTCAAATCTATCTATAGCGAACCATTGCCGTTCAGCTCGTATTATATAAACACCTTCTTGTATTCGACAATGTTTTGAGTATGTCTAAATGCTTGCAGAGTGGCTGAATTTCCTCACCAGGGAGTTATTCATATTTAAATTTATGATAACAAAGAGGGAAAACATTTTTGAGAAGGGATATGAAAGTTTAGGCATTTGCAGGGCTTGTGACTGTCATTGGCTGGTTTAAGTGGCCACTTTACACACTGTGTAACATTCACCATTCTGCCTATGTTTGAACATCCACCTTTCCTCAACTCATGGTGAATTAACTACCTGGTAAAAGAAGAAGTATAAAAATTGTTTTCAGGCGTTGTTGCCTAGTGGGTGAATTGGTTCTGCCGGATGAATCTCACCCACACGATGAAGGTTTCAGCTCTTTTACTTCACAAAAATCATCAGATGGATGAGTTGACGAAATGTGAATGTTAAAATATCGGCACAATAGTAAATGTTACACAGTGTGGAAAGTAGGCACTTAAACCAGCTAATGACAGGTCATAAGCCCTGTAAATGCCTAGACCTCCATATTCCCTTCTCAAAAGTGTTTTCCCTCTGTTGTCACAAATTTAAATCACTCTTGTATATTATGCAGCTTGCTAATCTGAAATATTTTCACAGCATCGATTTTCTGTATTTTTTTACCGATTGAAAGACCATGTATCAATGCATAATAACTCAGAAAATCTCACCAAGTATCTAAACGGTGGTAAAAATCAAAGGAATTTAATGTTTTGATTGGTTTCTGATAAAATACAATTAAATCTAGGTACACACGGTGAAAAAACTTGGCTCGGAAATGGACAGCCTCTTCAAAAAGATTGCGATTTTTTTCCGTCCGAATAGGTACACATTTCTTTAGAAAGCCTTGAATAGTCTCATTATATGTATTCAGGCAGCAAGATCCATATCAGGCCATTGCATTCAACTGCTACCAGTCTCCATATCTCTCTATCTGCGGGATATTATACGAGTATACTGCAGGGGCGAATCGTGTATAGAAGCGATTATGCGCAGCTTACCATTATATTTGGCTATCCATAATAATATTTTGCGGTATTTTTATTTACCAAAAAACAAACGAATAATTATTATTTCTTATACATCATTGCCACTGCTTGTATTTTTCTACAAATATAAATAAAAATATTAACAAAACGCGTTCAGCGCCAGCAGTGAGCCAAGGAACTAGTTAATTATTCCAGCTAATTTCTTAAAACAAATAAGTATACAGTATACTATATTTGGATCATTTTAAATCTAGTGGCGGTTTTTTCTACTAGAGCAAACTTAAAGTTTGCAAAAACTATTTGAAGATTCTCGATTTGGAAAACAGTGTTTCAAACCTTATTTCTTGGGGGCTATTTTTCTTCGAGATGATACTTTTGACATAATAAATATCTCAGCCTTACACAGTTCACGGACCTCGACATTTGTGCACCTATCATACATCGTTTTACCACACATTCACCTGAGGGATCGCATTTCGACAGCATTTAACCTACTTTCATCATCATTTTTCCAATTCCATACTTTGCTCCCATACATTAGAGTTGGCACCAGAACTCCATTGTGAACTGCTAGTTTAGCCTCCTGCGATAAACATTTGTTTTTCAAAGTAGATTTCAGTGCACCGTTCACCCTGTTCCCGGCACTCACCCTCCTTTCAATATCTTTCTCGGTCTTTCCATCCCTAGTAACCTAGTTTTTTTACAGTAACTAAAATCCCACCCAGCCGCTTTCTGTATCTTATTGGTGCAGTTGTCTTTTTCGCACAGTATCTGGGAGGCATAAGCGAGAGAGTGGCAGAAAAACCATATTCAATAATATTTCATATTTGGCTGATTTATATTGCGCCATTTTTGTGAAAAATCACCTGTTCCTGTTTATCAAAATTCGATAAGACTGATTACTGAAATATTGTACTAAACAAGCAGAGTTTACTTCTCCTGAAATAGGCTCATTTATGAAGCTCCATTTATGTGAAAGTCACCTTCAGGGCTCTGTAGAATCATCACAATTATTACATTTTCTCGCCCTATGGTTCATAGGCCACTCGCTGCACTGGTAAACCAAATGTGTGTCCAGGCTGAAGAAGAGTATAGTTCTGTGTGTGATATAGAATCAGAATTCAGTGTTTTCGACTCAATAGTTGCTGGCGGGTAAAAATCCTGAAAAAGTAAATCGAGTGGGTATAAGTTAGTTTCTTTGTTGAGTAGTTGGCGCATTCGTCTACCATTCTTGGGGTCCCGGGTTCGGTTCATGGCAGGGTCGACGTGAAATATTTGTTTTTATGTTGTTTTAGCGCTGCTCTATTTCACTGTCCCTGGACAGCGAAACTGATCACCTTACCACCACGTAACAGATTATCAACAAAATTTTGAGATTGTCCAAATTTTTGTAGACAATGATTGGATTCAACTCCCTGGGGATCTGTTAACATTAACATATAACAACAAAGATAAATAATATTTTAGAAAAGGTATTTTAGGAAGGTAGGTAAAAATATTGTTGATAAATCCACTTGGTCCAAGAAGAAGTATAAAAATTGAAAAAATAAATTTTTCAGGCGTTGCCCAATACTACCAATGAACAAAATGGCTTACCTACAGTCTGTATTGAATGCTGCAGCGAGACTTATTTTTGGAATCTCTAAGTTCAGTCTTATCACTCCACTACTTCGGGAATTACACTGGCTACGTTTTCCACAGAGGGTTGAATGCAAACTCTGTTGGCTTATGTATAAATCACTGCAAAACTCTGCTCAGGAATATCTAAGGGAACTATGCATTCCAGATGAACTAGCTGACAGGCGTCTCACGCTTAGATCAGCTACGTCTACGGCAAGAGGAAAAGTTATATACCTCTACGCAAACAGCGCACAAAATTTAGCGAACGCACATTACCGGTCGCAGGTCCTATGGCGAGGAATGCTCTCCCAGCAGAGGTGCGAGGCTGTGAAAGTGAAGTGATGTTTCGGAAAAAACTTAAAACCCACTTGTTCTCTAAATCCTTTTAATAAATCCGTAGCATGCGACAGCAAAATAAATTGTTTTAATTAAATTACAAATTTAATTCTTCAATTAAACTTATTTATCTATAGAATCACTATATAAAGCGCCCTTCAGGTATTATACGATATGGCGCTTTATAAGTTATCCATATAAATAATAGGTAATATAATTCAATTAGATGAATCTCACCCCCATAAATAAAGGTTTCAGCTCTTTAACTTCACAAACATCAACAGATGAAAAAATTGAAGGAATAGAGATATTCAAATATTGGCAGAATGGTAAATATTGCGCAGTGTGTAAAGTGGCCACTTAAACCAGCCAATGATAGGTCATAAGCCCTGTAGGTGCCTAGACTTCTATATTACCTTCTCTAAAATGTTCTTTATCTCTGCTGTATTACGTTAACAGATTATCAAAATATTTTATTTATTTAACACTTTATATACATATAAACTTTATATACACAGTTCGCACCAACTATGCACAGAACTCTCCTCTGATTCGCTTGACGCGTAATTATAATTTATTTTTCAATAACATAGACATATTTAACTACAGTAAACTCACTTTTAAAACCGAAATTAAAAAACTATTATTTGAAAAAAAATATGTTTCGTTTTAAAAAAAAAATATATTTTTACATTATAAATTTAAATTGTTTCTATTCACTCATATCAAATACACACTTACCCTGTCCCTAAACCTACCCTCACACCCATATACAATCACACACATATTCATATACCTACCTAAACCACACTCCACTTTTTTACACACGCATCCTCACACAAAAAAAAAACTCGCACACATGCATTTCTATGAATTATATCTAACTGAACTGGATTTTTATAATTGTATTTATGTGGAAAACTGATTTGGCTTTATCTTATGCTGTTTTTATAATGTTGTGTATATTTTTTTGTATTGCTGTTGTTTTTCTTAATAAACAAAATTAAAATTAAAATTAATAAGGGCTGGCATATTGCCTCGCTTTTGCCAAAATACGCTGTGCCCTATGCACCACTGGGTACAGATATGAAAATTATGAGGATGATGTTTGTAGATACCTATTGAATTAATTAGCAATTTACTTATTATTATGTTTTTTGTTATATCGCGACTTGACAATCGAATTTTCCCACAAAGAAAAATCTCAATGATTCTATTTTATTGTACAACGGCTCAGTAAATAGGATGTATAATGTATTTAAATAGAAACCGTACAAAAGGGAGAATACCTAGACCGGATTATGGATGTGAGCCCATTGAAGGCTAAGCTGAAATAAGTTACTTGTAAAAGGTGTACCTAATATATGATTATATTCGTAGTAATATGTCCATATCTACATACATGTAACTCAGTCATTATAAGCCAGGGTAGGCAGCGTCGGACACGGGTAGCATCGACCAGTAGTAGCGGGGATGGGGGTAGCGCCGGATACGGGTAGCATCGGACGGTAGTAGCGAGGATGGAGGCAGCGCCGGACACGGTAGCTTCGAATATTTTTTTTTTTTTAAATTGTCATTAGTGAAATATCCGACATCATATTTATCTTTTCGTGTAATCCGCAACGCATCGTTTTGTTTTTTCATATTTCATTCACTATCAACAGTGGTGAAATACAGTACAAACCTAAACCTCAAAGAATGGAGGCCGTGGAGCTGTCTAACGCGATATAGCAAATATAGCTTTGCCCTCAAGAATTTGGAAATAATATATATAAAATCACGATATACATGCAAATATTGATGTGAGAAAGAGATGCAACGAATGCAACTAACTACCTACAAATTGAAATACCATAAATTACGCCTTGTTAATGTCTCTATTTCCACTGAAAATGTTCCAAAGCTACCCTAGCGACAGGAAGCAGTATCCAATAGTAAACGACAATTTTTTTTTATATTTGAAAACACATGTAATCTAGACTACCTTACGCCACCTGTAGAACTATATTTATTTATTCATTCATATATTTTATCTTACAAACTATAATTAATAATAAAAACAATGTGACCTCACTGGGGTGGGGTTACCCGTGCCGAGGACACTTAACAATATACATTGAGAATAAACAAAGAAGACCAACTTAATAACCAGAGATAAATAACAAAATGTTCAGACAGTTTTAAACACTACGTATATGTTTATTATTAATTTATGTACATCTTTATTATTTATATTACAAAACGCACAGTAAAAGGATAAAAACATGTCATAAGCATATAAACATATAAGAATGTAAAACACCTTGACATGGACAGCCTGAAAAAAAACTAGAACACTTAAGCTAATCCACAAAATAACACAAGGACACATCAAAGACGATGACATCTCACTGACAAGAATAACTGACACACACAATCACAACACGAGCAGATAACAAAACTGAGCACATACAAAGAGCCAAAACATGAATAGGCCAATACCGACTTATAAACAATGGACTAAAAATGTACAATGACTTATCTCACAATATTAAAACTGCGACATCACAGAAATTTGAAATTGAACTAAAAATATGATAAAAACCAATAAACTTACCCGATGATATATAATTATAATTATCAACTGTAAGTTTTTTAATGATTTTTTTTAAATAAACAAATACATCATTGGGACTACCCAAAGGAGAGAAGATAATATATGTAGATAGCAAGATTGCGTACCCTGCGAACATAGAATTAAGAATAGTCCAGAAGGAACGTAGAATCATATTTGAATATATATAGTTGGATAATTTATATAGCGCCTTTTTTGTGAAAATCACCTCAAGGGCGCCGTACAATTAATAAATGTCCCGATATGTCTTGCAGCTACAGAGCGCATGGACGGTTGGGATTCTAGTTCCTCGTTTTCAATTAAGGTCAATCAAAAATTATAACAGATAGGAGCTAGATTACAGGACGTCTTGCAGCTACAGAGCGCATAGACAGTTAGAAATTTAGCCCCCATTTACACATTTTAAATTTGACAAATAAATTTAGTGTATTAAAAAATAACAATAATATGAATAATAAAAAGGAGTAAGATTACAACACGCCTTGCAGCTACTAAGCGCATAGACGATTGGAATTCTAGACCCCGTTTACAAAATTTAAGTATTTTAAAGTTGATATATGAAAGCTAGATAACCAATCATCGTGCAGCTACAAAGCGAATGGACGAGAGGAATTCCAGCAAAGTTAAAACAATATTAATAAATTTATAAAAAATAGAGTATAGTAGTAAATTGGTCAAGTGTTCATGCCAAGAAGTAAGCAATAAAAAACTAAATAAATCAAACACTGTTTCAACTCCATGTAACAAAGGGAGATAGATGTCCGAAGAGAAGCTTTTGTAGACAGTAGGTAGACATCGTCGCCATGTGGCCCGCTGGCTGGTAGATCGTTTCTGGAAACGCACGTGTGTAGTACTATTATGCCTTTTGTTCCAATGACTTGGTGTCCATTTTGGTCCGTATTATTTCGTTTTATGAGATGCAACATTCCTGTTCAAATTCACTTTTTTACATGAATATTACACAAACGCGTGTATGAGCGGTTTGATTTATCATTTTGTATATTATTAGAAGGCAGATATTTGAAATATTATGTATATCCGATTGTGTCCAATCATTCCCCCACTATGCCCTACTTTCGTTGCACGATGGGAAAAAAATAATCATGACACAAATGTAAGGTTAAAAAAAAAGCAATCTGTTAATTTCTCAAAAATTTTATTGTGCACGCGGAAATATTGATTGACACAACAGAGTAGATAAGTAAAGGGTCATTTAATAAGAGTAATTGAATTAATGAACTTTGAACTTAAAATATAAAACAAATTTTATTTTACATAAAACGAATATTTTTATATCATGTTAAATAACATTTGATGTTTTGAAGATAATGTTGGTCAAATGTCCACCACAGAGTTGTTTAATCCGAGGTCCAATTTTCATTGTTTCTCTTATAAGATGAGCAAGGTAGTGTAAAAAAAATTACTACCCTGGCATCACTAACGAAATTTCCATTTTGTTTCTTCGACAATCAGACAGATGGAAAAATAATTCAATTTTTAAGTAATGCATTTGCTACTTAAACATTTGTTTGCTAATAACACATGAAATGTGATACCATCCTGTTTCTTTAAGATCCTAGCAGTATTTCTACACTTTGAAAGGACGCAACACGGCATAGTTGAATTCAACTTAGAAGTTCAATTCAATTCAATTAATTTATTTTAAATATAACATATACATTACAAAAATATATTCAATACGTACATATTATAAAAAAGAAAAAAAAATACACGAAAGAGACTCATGTCAAAGTAGTAGAAGAATCCTGCTCCGGAAAACCCCTTCGGATACATGGAACATGGAACAGATCAATATCCAGAGCGATGTTGTTCAGCATAGCGGTAGCCCTTCCAACAGGCATAATCATAGGCAGGTTGGTCCTGAATATCGGAATATGAAACAATCTATGCTGACGCTGTCTTAGGTAATTATTAGGAACATACAAACCAATGCTCATCATCATTTCAGAATTATCGACCATACCGCGCAACAATCGATAAAAATGTGTAGTCAAATACACATTCCTTCTAGTCTCTAAACTGTTGTAGCCAAGCATACCCCGGAGAAACTCGGTCGGGTAGAGCCAATGATAATACCCGCAATCTCTCATGTAGAGATATCTCAGAAACTTCTTTTGGATTTTCTCTATCATAAGAGAGTACTTCAGTTCATGTGGGCCCCAAATCATCGAGCCACTCTCGAGTCTACTTCGCACCGAGGAGTTGTAAAGAGTTCTCAGTACGCGGGTATTTTCAAAAACCCTGGCAGTACGCAGAACGAATCCCAACATCTTCGAGTTGTGTACTGAGTGACGTTTATAAAGAAACGAATGGGTCCAAACGTAAACCTACTCATTTATGAGTAGTTTAGTCGCCTTCTGTTTGATGTGCGTATGCGGTTTCTGGACTATTCGTAATTCTATGCCTGCGAACATGATTCAAGTGACAAATAAAGCAAAATCCAAACTTGAGATGGTCAAATCAGAATTTCGAAATCCAATTTGTCTCGAGCAAGTAGAAGAATTTGTGTACCTGGGAAGCATGTTTTCAAGAGATGGAAGAGTAGAAAAAGATGTTGAAAGAAGAGTGAATGCGGGCAACAAAATGAACGGAGCACTAAGCACAGTAATTTCTAATAAAAATATGTCAATCAAAGCTAAACTGGCAGTGCACAACGGAGTTTTAGTCCCAACACTTATGTATGGAAGTGAAACATGGAACTGGCAGAGGAAGGATGAAAGCCGAGTGAACGCGGTTGAAATGCGATCTCTTAGACGAATGTGTGGGAAATCAATGTATGACAGGGTTACGAATGATGAAATCAGGCGAGAGTGTAAATCTGAGACAAGTATAATTGATAAGATTAAGAAAGGGTCTCTGGAGATGGTTTGGTCACGTAGAACGAATGGACGACGAGAGAATGGTAAAACAAGTATATATGGCAAAAATGAACGGCAACGTTAGACGAGGACGACCAAGGAAGACGTGGCATGATCAGATAAACCAAAATCTTAAGTCTGGTCATGTCAAAAGCAGACAGAACCGAAGGGCATGTATGACAAGATGTATGAATGTGGAAGAGGCTAGGAGTGTATGCCTGGATAGACGTGTGTGGCGGTCCATTCTCTCTGCCTACCCCTACGGGGAAATGGCGTGATGGTAGTAGTAGTAGTAGTAGTAGCAATTCGCTAATTTAAAATTTTAGTTCGTTTAGCTTGTCTCTTGGATCGTGTTCCGTAATATTAGGTTCATACGCGATTTCGGAGTAACTACTCCGCTGAGTTAATTTATTATTGACCATTCTGCGATTCTGCATCCCCCGGTGTCTGGTCCTCAGTCCTCAGTCCACAGCGAGTGGTGAATACTCGCGGTCATGGTCACTGTGGCCGGCACGGCCGGCGGCGGTCATACAAACAGCGCTTCTCAAATATTGCACGAAAATTTATGAATAAGTACAGCTCTAAACTTCTCAGATTTAGATACATTTTACAAAATAGCAGCTGATGAATACTGCAAAAATCTTGTTTTTGGTGAAAAGTAAACTTTAAATAATATGTACTGTTATAGAATGAAGAAGTTTGATTTCGTATGAATCAAAGTAAATTCAAGTGGACTCTTAACAAATTGTTTTATTTCATAATCTTAACTATGTTATTGCGTAATTTTATTTCCAATTCAATACATAATATATCTACCCAATTAATATAAGTTATCTTAAACCAGTACATACATAATTTATGAAAGTCCTAATAGAAACTTAAATCTAATTATCAGTAAACGAGAATAAACTATAGATATAAATACACTACATGTTTTAAAAAAAATTTGCTAGACAAATATTTATTTTGAAAACTTAAATTTAAATCAAATTAATAATAATTACAAAAATTAATAAAATATAATAATAATAATTTATAATTTTTTTATTTTTATTTGAAGCACTAACTTTGTGGTTATTAACTATAATAAAACAACTTTGTTTTATTTATTTTATTAAAATTTTATCTTTTTCTTTTCTTATTTATTTCTTCTAGTTTACATTTTTATATATGTACAGATCGGTGTATCAAAGAGTTCTGTGATTTTGCCTTTTTACGAAATGGCAGCCATAGCTATTTGTTTTTTCTTACTTGATATTTATGTTCCTGTCCCTGGACTGACACCTGAAGCGTGAAACTGGTCGTCTTACCTTCATGTAACAAAAAAATATCATGTTACACTATGATCGATGTACCTGATGTACCGATGATAAATCACTAGTTTTCACGAAAAAATAATGAAAACTTATTCAAGTACCCATACAAACTAAAGAAAATTCTTGCTTTTAGATGGGATTGTTTTGGTAGACAAGAGGCTAATAAATACTGCAGAAAAGTAGCGTTTATGCTAGAAAATTAACTACTCGTATTTAACATTAAGATATAATATATAGAGATGACACTCCATACACACCCGAGATAAAAGTTGTCCTCAAAGGATAAGGAATGGCCAGCGGGGGGCGCAAGTGTCATGACATCATATCACATAGACTTTGGCAAGCAAAACACGTAGTATAGTAAAAAGCACGGACTGTTATTATCGGTCTACTGTGAGTTCTATTCAGTATGTCGCTCCCTTCCCGGAAACTTTCATTTACGTCCGGCTAGCTGAGAAGGACAAAGGCAAGAAATAGCTCACGACTAACTGGTAACAAGTCAATAAAACGTTTTTCAACATAAAAATAGCTATTTTAAATAAATATTGATTAAGATAAAAACATTACCTACCGGTGAAAGGTTATACCACCACTTGTTCTTTTTTTTTTATAAAAAAGAAATATTTGCGTACTTGTGATTTACCCAAATATTTAATTTTGAGGGCCATTTTCAACGAGTTGTAAATAACTCACTATTAGAAAATGGAATCAAGTTGGGGTAGAGTGGGATTCAAATCACGGACCTTTGGTCTGTGAGTCCGAGACACTAGCCACGGGATCACAACCCGACTTATTTTTATCTTTTCCGGAACGATTTGTGCAGTATCTTAGCGTAAATGTAGGCATTTTAGTAATAGCGAAGAGAGACGAAAGTTCAAAAGTAGCCAAGGAATGCTCGCAACAGACTAAAGCCTGTTCTGTCAAACATATGCCAATTGGCTGCAGGTTAAGGGACCGTATTTCGAACGCCTATGCTTACTCTAGTTATATACATCAATGCTATTTAAGAACGTAATGCGATATCAATTCTAGGACACAATCGATTGAGCCAAAACTCGCCCGTACTCTAATGTGAAGTTTAAATTTATCTTCAATTTTATCTACAGAGTAAAATTAAATTTTCAGTATGAAAAGTACAATATGTATGTTTACAATTTTTTTTTCTAATTGTGTTCAATTACAGGTTACTGACGAAGATACTTTAAATTTTCATATAAATACATATGCAAATTTTCGTATTTAAATATCGATGTTACTTTATACCGTCTCGATATTTTATTTATTTTATTTTATTTTATAAACATAAACGGCAAATCTGCCTTTTACAAACATTTATAATATTAACATATTTAGCTTTATATATTTTTTATTTTTTTTAAACATGAATTACCTTATACTCAAGATTTATAAAAAAAAAATTAAACCAAAAATTATACAAGATTTATATTTTAAAAAATTACCTAAAAATTATACAGCATATTCAGTAGAAAGTTTAAATAATAAAACATTCTACAGTAAAACAACGAGAAAATCATAAGTACTGTTTCACACAGCTAGGCAAAGTGAACAAAAAACTGTATATATATTATGAAATGCATGAATAAATTAATATAATAACTATTCACCATCTTTGAAAAAGTTTACAAGGTTTGTTCAATAGGAACAATACCCTACACTAAATATATCAGATACGTGGGAATAACTATTGCCGAGTTCATGAAGTCTATTTAATACGGTATCTATTTGAACCGATATGAATCGGTCCTATTTGAACCGATATGAACCGATGAAGATAGCGTTCATAATCGCGGCCCTGAAATTAGGGATATTTGTAATTTACATGTACTAGATAAATAAATAAGCTATTCTCTTTACGGTTGAGAACACCTGGCTGCAGTATAGCAGCCGTGTTTCAAACCGCAATTCGCGGTCCGAGGCTGGATTATCCACACAAACGTCTGCTGTCCAGGGCTGTCCAAGTATTCCTCGATAGTCCTGACAAACCAACAATGTGAAATCCTCATCAGATATTCTGCTTCAGAATATCAAAAACATAATGATACTCTGAATTTTAGATGCATGTCGAATTGCGTGTACGATAGTATGTTGCTGTACGATTATATATACCTAGACTTGATAGTTTTCTCTGCGTCCAGGTGAATAAATAATATATGTGAAACAGAACCAAAACCCAGGACAAGTGCTTTCGACTCGAAGGTTGCTCTCAGGTAAAAATTCTGAATAAGGAAATCGAGAGGAAATAAGTCCGCCTCGTTGTGTAGTGGTTGACGTGTTTGCTTACCATTCTTGAGATCCTGGGTTCGATTCGTGACTGAAAATATTGATTTGAAAAGTTTTTTAAACTGTAATATTTCATTGCTTTTGGACTGCATCTGAAGCATAATACTTTTCACTTTATATTTACATTTTTTATCTTGTTTATTTATTTCAAATCTTCAAGTACTTATTGCTAAAAGCAGTATCATCCAGCCAACCAAAAAATAGGCTAGTCAAATTTTTTTCTAAAAAACGAAAAAATTTAAATAAAAAAACCTAATTTATTAAAAATTACAGATGTTTTTTTAAATTGTTTAATGATGTATTGATGATGGCCAACATAACAAATTCTACAATTTTTCGTCGGTTTGTCCGGACTTGGGTATCGCGTTGGGAGCTCTTCAGATGCGCGGATGCCTAGGTGGGTAAAATATGGTGGGACAAAATATGGTGCTGATACAGTTGGGACTGTGCTTCCTTCCGAGCGGAACGCACACCTTCTCTTGTTTTGTCCTGTCCTTACGGGGGTGGTATTTGGATCATCTGCCTCTGATCACCCAGGGAGTCCATCTTTATTCAAAGCCGCTCTTTCATTGTGAATATCTTTGTTTTTAAATAAAAACACATTTTTACTATATTTTGTGTTGCTATAGTTTTAAGTCATTATTTTTGTATATTTGTGCAAATGGTTTGAAGAAATCGATATTTTTGAATAAAAAAAAACAGAGGCATTCAGGAGATCCTGAGGGTAAGGGATGACGTATTGGCCTTTGTCTATACATCCTCCTTCCCCCTCGTTAATCTGCATAGATTCTGTATTCCTGAGGAATATTTATAATCACTTTCCTCTATGCGCTGGCCGAGAGACCCCCAGGACTCAACGAACGGTTTGGCTCTTTCTTTTCTCATTTTTCGCGACGTTTACTGTATGGAAGCAGTATAGAATTATATTATATATGGTAATTGTTAACAAAAACGCGGACTGTAATGGAAAAACGAATTTCATTCAGTTTTGTGATAGTTTTGGGTAAATTTGAAGAAAGGATAGGAACATGGAATGGACACCTACCTTTGATATGATGTGAATGTTCTTCAATTTTGGGCACCGTATGACGAAAAGCACTATGAAATGTAACGATGTTTACAACGACGCGCGACGATCTTTTTATGCAATGTAACGTCCTGTCAAAAAAGTTGTTTTGTTTTTGTTCGAAATCCAAATCTTCTAATTTTGAATTTCTTCTATCTTGATGTTAAGTAGCTACCATAAGGATGGGTCATGGGAAAGATGGGAAAGAAAGGTAATTAGCCAGAAAAAAACATTGATAAATGCTGTTATTTACTTAACAGTAATACAAAAAGTATTTCGGCTATCCAGTTGATGAAATTCGGTTAAACGGGAGTCTATTAAACGGGACTATAGTGTATTTAAGAGAAACAAATAAAATAAAGAAAAACAATATACATTGATATACTTTGTATATTTTAAGACTTGGAAATTCACAACTTGCCGGTAAAGAGTGTTTCAAGTTTTAACACGGTATTTTAAGGGTTCAGATATATCTCATGATACTAATATCGGTAGTTAGATGACAGTGTGAATTCTTGGCACTGAGCTGGATGTTCACAGCGTTCACACAATCAATCGCGCTAACCAAAAGCTGCACCTACACATTTCCCGGAACATTAGTAGTATTAGTACATATTACTCCTTGCTCACGTCTCGTTAACTACAAATAAAAGGGATGTACGCTACACAGACAGACGATGTTACAAGTTACCGGGCGTCTAGATTTTCTCTGACATTTACAACTTAAGTTGAAAAAAGATGTATTGTGGTCTTATGATTTACCCGAATATCTATTTTGGACCATTTTCTGTAACTCGTAAATATCTATGTTAGAAAATGAGTAATAAGCTGTAAAATATTTTTAGGTTATCTCTCACTGTCCCTTCGTAATACGTGTTTAAACCATCATAATATGGAAATATCACTTACTACGAATACCGATAAAAATATGCTGAATGCATTTATAAAAACTAATTGTATCTTCAAAATCAATGTGGGTTATTTTGGAAAAATAATTTTATTAATAATTTTTTTAATAAATTGGTAATACGTCACAACAAAAATGCGACATGTTTGGTCTTGACAAATGTGACGTCAAGGTTCGTAACGCCGTTCTATTTATTCCCGTTTTCTAATAGTGAGTTATTTACAACTCGTTGAAAATGGCCCTCAAAATTAAATATTTGGGTAAATCATAAGAACGCAAATATTTCTTTAAAAAAAAAGATTTCAGGCGAAAAATAGAATATAAAATTATTTATAAAAATGTTCAATTACAGATTAACGACAAAGATACTTAAAATTTTTGTACAAATGTGCACATTTTCGTTCATAAATTTCGATTCTACTTTATTGATTGTTGAAGATAACTCTGTTGACTTCCCATTGTAATAAGGGCCCAGTAGCCAGTACTCAGGGCCCTGATTACATTGATTACAATTAAACGTGTTTAAAAACATATTTTGGCAAAATTCTGGAAGTTTAATATAGGTATACACCAACTATTCATAGACTTTAAACAAGCATATGAAAGCATAGATCGGGAGTGTCCATACGGTATAATGTTACAATTTCAAATCCCCCAAAACGGAATAGACTTGTCAAATCAATCATGTCAGACTCAAGACGGCCTGGCCCCATCTCTTTTAATATTGTGCTCGAACATGACATAAGAAGAACTCTGATAGACTCTATCTCCAATATTTGTTATAAGAGTAGCCAACTTGTCGGATATGCGGATGGTATCAACATTGTGGGGAGATCAATTAGAGCCATTAAAGAGGTCTTTGATCCCTTGAAAACAGCTGCACGAGATGTGGGACTGCAAATCAATGTTGAGAAAGCAAAAATGATAACACAGAGCAGAAACCCATTGCACAGAGCAAAAGGCTGTGTCCAATACAAAGATAATTACACCTTCGAAGTGGTCAAGCAATTCACCTACCTGGGCTCCAGTATTACTGAAAACAATGAGGATGCAGCAGACATCAGGAAAAGAATCACAGCAGCTAAAAAGCAATACTTTTCTTTGCTGCCAGTGTTCAAATCACGTAACGTCCACAGAAAAACTAAAATTACCATTTACAAAACAATTATACGTACTTGTATTGGCATATGGATGTGAGGCCCTAACACTGACAGTAAAGATGGCTGAAATGCTGAAAACTTTTGAACGAAAAGTACTCTGAAGAATCTGCGGACCAGTGAGAGAGAATAATCAATGGCGTATTCGGTATAACGAAGAACTGTACAATATATACCAGGCCCCGAGCATCTCAGCACATACGAAGTTGCTTAGATTAAGATGGGCCGGACATGTACAGCGAATGCCGGATTCACGTGTCCCTAAAAGATTAATGAGCGGACACCCGGGTGGAAAGAGATTGGTGGGACACCCAGACTGAGATGGGGGGATGAAGTGAGAAAGGATGTAGCGCAGTTTCTCCTGGTGGCAAATTGGAAGACGGCGGCTGAGGACAAACAGAGTTGGAGGCGAAAGTTGCTGGAGACCAAAGCTCGATATGGGCTGTAGCGCCATCGGAGAGAGAGAGAGAAATATTTTTTAATTAAATATTGAATTGAAATTTATTGCAACAGAGGCAAAACATTTATGAACTGCCTAGACAGTAACGTTTACGTACTAAATACGCGCTACATATTTTTTTTATTAAAGAAATAACCAGCGGAGCCTCTATTTTAGAAGCTTGTCACCAGGAAGGAAAGAAAGGATATGGAAGGAAGTTATGAATTATACACCACAACAGATAAAAAAATCTTTGTTGGATCCTTTTTTCTTGTAACTGGTGGGAATTGAACCCGCGACGCCAGTTTCACAGTCGGCCTCATAACCAACTAAGCTACGACGCATGTATAAGGCGGCGATGAATGCGTTCATAATACCAGTCCTGTGGTGCTATTCTGGACCGCTCTCGCGGCCGTAGAAAAAGCTTTTATCTCGCGTATATGCATACAAAATACGGGAGATAAACGTGTTTGCTACGGCCGCGAGAGCGGTTCAGAACAGCACCGCAGGGGTGTAATTATGAATCTTCTCTATCCCCTAGAGAGTGGTTAGTTTAGGGATATTTATTTTTCCCATGCAACCAATTTTTGCTTCATATATGGCCACACTGATTGTTAAACGTCAAAAAATATGGACACGTGAAATCGAACATGATGATTTTCATTTAAAACATTATTGCAACTTTAAGCATTACCCAAAACACTTAATTAGGTTAAATTAGCCAAATCGTATCCGTTTTATTGCTGTTTGAAAGCAGTTTTATACACAATTTGACATTTAATCATCAGTGTGGCCATTATATAAAGCCAAGTGTCGTCGCATAAAAAAATCTTCAAATTAATCACTCTCTAGGGGGTTAAGAAGATCCAGAATACCACCCCTGGGGTGATATTTTAACTACGGCCGCGAGAGCGGTTTAGAATAGCACCGCAGGGGTGGTAAAGCGCGCGTAGAAAACGCATTTTTAACGCGTATTTACGTATTAAATACACGGTAACTAAATTCCGGTACTCAGCGACACTTTAGCCATGATGAGTTCATATCTTCTTTAATTTGATCGAGTCCGGCATCTTTTTTTTAAATCTGAGAGTCGAGATGAGCATAAACAATTTAAATGCAACAAATTAGGCACTGGAGATGAATTCATCCCATCATCATTATCATTAAACACGAACATTGGTTGTTGGTAACTCGTGATTGATATTTCGTGACCATTCTTCGACCTCGATTTGCTTTTGTTATCATTCGCTTATTTGAAGCTATTCGCCAGAATCTACACAAATTGAACCTGTGACCATAGCTAACTGCTTTTTTGCTCAATGATGGCAATTAACACTTCTAAAAAAACCCCTTTGTTGAATATTATCTCAAAGAAAGTATAATAAGAAAGTTTTTATAAAAAATATAATGGAACGTAGTTCATTCTGAAACCGTACCTCACTTAAGAGTTGTAATTAAAAAAAAATAGTGTTCTCACCGTGAATCGATCCCGGAACCTTCTGTGTGTGAGTCTAGAGTCTCAGCCATTATGCCACGGAGGCCACCGTGCATACTTTCTGAATATATTAGTATTAATTACTATAAAAAATCTGAATTAATTACTTTTTTCCGTAGGTATTTTCCACCAGACAAACCAGTAATTTTAGTTGTAAATCCTATAAGCGAAGTTTGTCATTAAAACGGCGATGTATAAATTGCCCATTAATTTTATTTGACTGTTGGAAATTCGCGGGAGTAAGCCATCTGTCATATCGATAACCCATAAATTAACCTAACAGAATATAAAATAATAAAGGTAAAATACCTCCCTTCCGTGATGATATGGGGGAAGCGGCAATTACCCCGAAGCACTTTAGAGGCGGAAATCCTCAACAACGCCACTGGCCTGTTATTAACTCAACCAACACCCATATGTTGAAAAAACAAACAACAAATCTCTTGTCTGCGGTTCCCGCTATTACGCGTGTTCTAATTTTGTTTTAAAATGTCCGCATATTTTTTTGCGGGAAAGCATGCACTCGCATAATGTTGCCAGCGGAATGAAAGGACAATGAACGCGAGCGGGTACCTACTTCAAAAGAAAATCAAATATACCGTGGGCATTTTACGAAAAGCATTATGTCAAAATTTTGCTGTATTGACTTTAAGATGTCTTTCAGCAAATCTTCTTTAATCTACAAAAAGTGCCCATGCACACTACAGGCCAAATTATTTTTCGTGATAGGTCATACTAGAATATAATAAATCGAATCGGTTCTTTCAAAGTTGCATCCATTTTGTCAAGAATACTGATATTCCTGAAAACAATACGGAATCGGATGAAAACAGAGTGAAAATGAATAATATTCACGTAAAACTCTGTTTTATTATATGGTAAAATTGTTATGGCAAAATTAATATTTCTTATTTCTTTGTTTTTATTGATTTATTACTAACCCAACATTTAAAATATTTTATAAAGCAAAACAAGTCACACAAAGTGACTTTATTATGTGACTTTTGCGTGTAAAAAGAACCTTACTATGATGTTATGTATCAATGCATTAAGTCATAACAATACTCTATCACTTGGAATAAAAGATTATTCAAGAAAATTTATTTTTTAACAAGCCTTTTTTTTTTTCTAGTAATGTGTAATTATAATTTAACGTAGTTATGCAGTAAGCAGCAGGACAGGTCATAAGCCCTGTAGATGCCTAGACTTCCATATTACCTTCTCTAAAATATTCTTCACCCCTGTTGTAATATGTTTAAGCAAAATTATCATTTTTTTAAAACAAAAAACACATATTAAGAACAACAAAGAAACAAAGCAAGTTTAGCACCTTTATAACTAAATATAACACAACAATATGTAGTAATTTAATCATTGCTGACTGTATATTTCCATAAAATAAATATTACGCACGTATTTGAGCTACAGAGCGGCGTTACTTACCCTACCGATTTTTCGGTGGATCTACCGATTTTGGGAGCAATTTACCGATCTGCCGAATTTTAAACATTTCGTCGTAAAATAAAATTTCGATGTAACAATGATTTCATCTATTAAATTTTGAATAATTGATATTTTTTATGATACAAAAGCAGTTACATCCCTCCCGCTCACGGTTTTTGGGAGGACAGCAAATATAGAACGGTTGAAAATCGTAGCCACAGAATCTAGCGACTTTCGCTTGATAGACGTTGGCAACACTGCGTTTTAGTATTTCAAATGTTGTATTTTATTTTTTATAAATTCAGAAGTAACTAAATAAAATAATATAATATGTAACCATTGACATATTAAGACATAGACGTACGAGAAATAGAGAAAAATATTTTTTAAATTAGCGACACGAAAACGTACCCACAGTTCCCAAGTTTTTCTTATACTAGAGCTGCATTCAACGAGCATAGTACCAAAAATTGGAGGTTACTTATTTTTGGGATATAAAAAAGTTTGTTTTTTAATGTTATAAATCAACATTAGTTTTCGGTGGATCCCAATCAGATTATTTCCTCAATTTCCTAATATTTTCGACTCATTTATTACTTTTCACCGGATTTCGGGGAACGTAAAAACAATATTAACTCAAATTTATTATATTTTAAAAACGTATTCCTATCAGTGCATCACTGTTACTAAGAAGAGCTTCGCAATTGCGCCGCTGGCCGAAGTTTGACGTTTCCAAAAAATAATACTTATATTTAAATATCAATGAGGAACTTCAGCCCTACCGGAAATTGGATACAAAAATGTTTTCTTGCGCGCGGTAAAAATTAGAGTAGTAAATTGTACTGCAAAGTTTCTTAAAAATGTAGGAAAAAAATAATAAAAACGCACTACTTTGTATGACGTCATTGGTTCATATGAACCAACCATTGACATGAAAGCTGTGAAGGATATCCGGTTTGGTTACCGTAATGAACCAATCGGGAGAACTGATATAGAAGAACCTCTGACGTCACACGCGGAGTTATTTCAGAAATACAAAACTTAAAAAAATCATAGAGCTGATAAAACGATATATAAAAGTAAAAAAAATGGCTTAGTTAAATAGTTTGTTAACAAATTAAAAAAATTTAAAAAGACACTGAACTTCGTAATTGTTTTCAGCTTTGTTAATCACTCATTAACAAATATTTACAAATGAAAAGTTACCTAATCCTTTTTACAATATTTATCCGAAAGGGTTTTACACGTTTTATTGACTACTACTACTACTATTACCATCACGCCATTTCCCCGTAGGGGTAGGCAGAGAGAATGGACCACCACACACGTCTATCCTGGCACACATTTCTAGCTTGTTTTAAATTCATACATCTTATCATACATGTTCTTCGGTTATGCCTGCTTTTGATACGACCAGACTTAAGATTTTGGTTTATCTGATCATGCCACGTCTTCTTTGGTCATCCTCGTCTCACGTTACCGTTCATTTTCGCCATCTATATATCTGTTTGTCAGTTTCAGTGCTGCAGAGCAGCATTTATTTAATTTTTAAAAATACACATAAGAATTTGTTACCCACTAAGTCTAAAGACTTTTCGGTGGGACACATTTTTTAAATATTTTTATGACAGGTTTATATTACATTTATTTTATTTATATTTTACAAATTTATTTATAAACAGGCACTATAAAGTATCTAGAAGATATTTCTTCAGTTCTTTTTTTTTCATTTGAAGGTCTTTCGTGTTAATGATGGTTTGTGGGAGATCATTGAAAAATATGGGAACAACGCAATTTAATGTTCGCTCTCCGAAGTAATTAGTAATTCGGGGAGCAAACAGGGAGCCCTTAGTTTTTAATCTAGTGTTGTGAGTGTGAGAAACTCTTTTTTTATATTCCGGATCAACAAAGTGATCTACAATCAATTTGTAGTCACAAAGTTGTTTTACCGGCAGGACACTACATAATTTAAAATATACACATTCGCCTATATGTTTACCATTCTTTTGTGATCCATTCGTTGTTCTGCATGACCAAACCATCTCAGAGACCCTTTCTTAATCTTATCGATTATACCTGACTCAGATTCACACTCTCGCCTGATTTCATCATTCGTAACCCTGTCATACATCGATTTCCCACACAATAGTCTAAGAGATCGCATTTCAACCGCGTTCACTCGGTTTTAATCCTTCCTCTGCCAGTTTTATTTATTTAACACTATATATACATAAATATACAATAAATATACCTGTAAGGGCGGGCATATTGCCTTAGGGCTATTTCTTCCTATCTACCCAAACCGTTCAGTTTGAAAAAATTGTAAGTACATGGACATATTGAATCTTACGATATTATACAAAATTAAAAACAAAGATTAATAGAAAAAAATGTAAAAAATTTACGCTATAGTATGAAGAGAGGAGAGGGGATGGAAAGGAAAGAAGATGGATAAAGGAACAACTTAAATATTTAGATAGTGACATTTTAATTTTGACTAAAATGTAAATAAAGAAGGGTAAAATTAGTGGGTAGATTATTCCACAATCGAGCAGCTGCTACTGTGAAAGAGGAGGCAAGAAAATCAGAGCAACGAAAGGGTATTAAAAGGGTTCTCTCGTTACTAAAACGAAGGGATAGTCCGTGTTGTGATAGAGCTTGGAAGAGCTCTCTCGGATAAACAGGCGAAGTGGGATTATTTAAAACATTGCTATTGCCAGTTCCATGTTTCGCTTCCAGACAAAGGTGTTGGAACTAAAACTCCGTTGTGCACTGCCAGTTTAGCTCAATTGACATATTTTCATGACATTTTATGACACAAGCAGGTATTTTGGTTTCGATTCCAAACGTCACGCCTGGCGGTCAAAGGACAACAAAATACGCGTTGGGCATGACTAATACCCGTATGCAGAGACAAAACTTAAGGTGAGGAAAGTACATTCTATTGTTTGCACTTTCGGGTTATTCTCCACATTTGAGATTGGAATGTACTTTCCTCACCTTAAGTTTTGTCTCTGCATACGGGTATAAGCGTTTGGGCGTGAGTTAAGTGTCATAATTTTTGAGGGCTCAAGGCATTTATATATGTATAAATATTGTTGAGGAGTGGACTGTATTGTTGGGAAAGGAAGGTTGCGCAACTCCACTAACTTGCTGATGATGAGGCGTGACGTGTGCTGGAACCCTGGTGAAGCTAGCGGTCGTGAGACGCTGGCACAGCTTGTATGGATCTGGCGGTCTAAAAGGACGCAGGCGCAGCTCGCTTGAGGAAAGATAAGTTAAGCACTTCACTCGGTTGATGTTAGATTGTGTACTGATAATACAATGTTTTTTCCGGCACTCACACGTAGAATTATTGTTACCTGGAGTGCGCTAGGAAATGGGAAGGACAGGTCGGTAGATATGGATTTGATTGAGAATGGGTCTGAACAAATACTATTTTTTATAAATTAAGAAGTAACTTGTAACTAAATAAAATAATGCAATATTTATTTATTTGTACTTTTACATTGTTTGTATTCTTTTTTTTATACAGAATAATGTTCCCTCACTGGGATGTCCCGTGCCGAGGGAAACATTTTACAAAATGTGAAACATGCCTAAGATTAGCTTTTTAACAAAGTTAACAAAATTAACAAAATAATAACAATAAAAAAAAAAAAATAAACCAATTAACCTAATTATAATTAACATAATAAACAATAAAAAACAAAAATATTCCCAAAAAATATAACCAAATTATATAGACTAATTAATAAAATTCATAAACGGTGCATACATTTTACATATTTGGCTTGATCCACTCATCGATCCGTGCGCAACCCACCTCCACTATCCATTTCTTAATAGCAATTTTATATTTTGAGAACTTACTAATTGTCCTTATGGATAATGGAAGTAGATTGTACACTTTAACCGAGTAGTAGGTCAATCCTCTTTGACCAAAGGTTGTATTTATTTTTTTGCAGCATCAGGGTGGAGTATCTAGTAACTATTGTATTTGTAACGGAAGGTAGAGAATAATGTTAACGTGCGTATAGTAAAGCTTTTACATAAAGTTGTTTTATAGAATTTACATTGAGATTTTCAAATATACCGAGGGAGCTAGTTCTGATTGGGACTCTTAGGATAATTTTTATTAAAGCTTTTTGTACAATTATTATTTGCTTGATCAGTGTGTCATTCGCACATCCCCATCCAATTATCCCATATTCCAAAACTGATTGAGTAATGGCGTAATATATTTTTACAAGTTCTTTTAGGCTAATTATATTTCTTATAGTTTTAAAAAAGTAAATTTGCTTTTTCAATTTATTTTCAATATGATTAATTTGATGAGTCCATCTTAAATTCCCATCTATATAAATTCCCAAATATTTAATTGAATCTACTCTGTCCAACGATTTACAAATACATTCAATATTCGGAATTTGGTTATTATAATTACAGCTGTGAATAGTTAAGGAAATATTTGGATTACATATAGTTTTATTATTAATTTTAAATGCTATGTATTTTGTTTTCGAGTGATTTAGTGTTAGATAATGTAGCATATATCGATAAAAAAATAATAAAAAATGACATTGTTTGCTTGTAATACGATCTTCTCTTCCCGCCATTCCTTGAAAATACCACACGGCGACGCGAAGGCACGGCTTTAAAACATGACAGAGACATTAATAAAATATAATTAGCGGGTATAAAACATAAACGCTTTGTAAATTCTGTATCAATATTTGGTATCGGCGGGAATGCTTACAATAATTTATAGCGTGAGTTTTAATGGCGCCAGATGCAACGAGAAAAAATGTTTTTGAACATTAATAACTACACCTAAGTGATTCAATTTATCAACAATGTTTTGAGTTTGTCCAAATTTTGTAGACATGAACTGGATTCAACCCCTCAGGGAGCTGTTGATATTAACATACGACAACATAGACGGAGAACATTTTAGAGAAGGTAGTATAGAAGTCTAGGTATCTACATGGCTTATGAGCTGTCATTGACTGGTTTAAGTAATATTTTCAGGCGCTGCCCTAGTATGCAGGTGAAATGTTGTTTTCGATATAAAATTTCTGTATAAAATATTAAACTACAAAGTAGATACTAACCTCCTAAATAAAATACAAATAAATGCGGGATTGAGAACACTCAGACATCGGGAAATATTTAAACTGCCTTTGATTTCAAATAATGCTACATACCACACACCTATGGCCCGCATGCGTCGGGAATATAATATACACTGCCGAAACAATAAAATTGACATTTTTCATGATACTCTCTCAGCTTTTGCGAATAATCTCTTAGGAATAAATCTCATTCAATAAGAACACACGTACGATTTATTTTTTATTGCATTGTATCCTGTATTAAAAGAATATTTAAAAATATGTATTACAACTTAATGTATAAATCTATTTTGTGTAATTCTATAATCAAAGATATATATGCATGTTAAATTGTATCGACGAATGCTTTCAAATTGTGCGTTTTCTAGGATGTATCTTTGTTGAATTACCTAATAAAATAAAATAAAATAAAATAAAATAAAACAAAATAAAATAAAATAAAATAAAATAAAATAAAATAAAATAAAATAAAATAAAATAAAATAAAATAAAATAAAATAAAATAAAATAAAATAAAATAAAATAAAATAAAATAAAATAAAATAAAATAAAATAAAATAAAATAAAATAAAATAAAATAAAATAAAATAAAATAAAATAAAATAAAATAAAATAAAATAAAATAAAATAAAATAAAATAAAATAAAATAAAATAAAATAAAATATTTCAATCAGTAAAGGTTTTTTTTATTATATAATTTAATAATATATTTTTTTAGTCCCATCTCAACACAGGACTGTTAGTCCCATGGAGTTAGGACTTATGTTTCAAATAATGTACAATACACTTTATCATCTTCTGCTTCTACCAGCTTAGACAAATCAAATGCATAGGCAAAAATTTGCCGGTTGATACCGCCCGTCAATTAATAAATGCGTTTGTAGTGTCTAGAGTCGATTACTGTAATGGTATCTATGCAGGTCTACCAATGCACAAAATGACTCGCCTACAGTCTGTATTGAATGCTGCAGCGAGACTTATTTTCGGAATCTTTAAGTTCAGTCATATCACCCCACTGCTTCGGGAATTGCACTGGCTACGTTTTCCACAGAGGGTAGAATACAAACTCTCTTGGCTTATGTATAAATCACTGCACAACTCTGCTCCGGAATATCTAAGGGAACTATGCATTCCAGATGAACTAGCTGACAGGCGTCTCACGCTTAGATCAGCTACGTCTACGGCGAGAGGAAAAGTTATTATACCTCTACGCAAACAGCGCACTAAATTTAGTGAACGCGCATTTGCGGTCGCAGGCCCTATGGCATGGAATGCTATCCCAGCAGAGGTGCGTGGCTGTGAAAGTGAAGTGATGTTTCGGAAAAAACTTAAAACCCACTTGTTCTCTAAATCATTTGAAAAATCGTATTAACGTCAATGTATCAAAGTGTTTGCTTATTTCTTTTTCGCGAGGTCGACATCCAATCCCATATCATTATATATTATCAAACCAACCTGTTCAGAGAGTTGATACCGTACGCGATCTGGGTGTTATTCTTCATAGCAAACTTACATTTGAGAATCACTTCGATGACATACTGACCCGTGCACATAGAAACTTTGGTTTTGTACTTCGTACATGTCAGGTATTTAAAGATATCGCGTGTATTAAAATGGTCTACTTTGCTCATGTTCGCAGTTTGCTCGAGTATGCCTCTTCTGTTTGATCTCCACAATATGTCACACATAAAGAAAAGTTTGAGAAAATTCAATGGACATTTCTTAGACATCTTAACTGGAGATGCAGGTATACCGATCTCAATTATATGTCTTCCTGCAAAAAACACCACTTGCTTACTTTAGAAGATCGCCGTCTACTGTTGGACATGGGGGTGCTTCATGACATACTCAGTGGACGCCTTGATAGTCCGGCTCTTTTGTCAGAGTTATCATTAAATGTCCCCAGCTACCGCACCCGTCACACGTCGAGCTCTCTATTTCATGTGCCAGCAGTTCGTACGAACTATGCCCAGAACTCTCCACTTATACGTTTTGCTAGTGAATATAATTTGAACTTTCCCCTTATTGATCCATTTGATTGTAAAAAAATAACATTTAAAATGCGCGTCTTAAAACATACTTTTTTGTCTTATACTTAGTTTCAATAATAAAGTTTTATTTTATTTTATTAAATTTTATCTCTATTTCTTAATATTTTATATATATTTATATTTTCGATACCTGACACCCTCTTTCCAATATAACACCCACACACCCACCCTCTCACTCACTTACACTCACACAAACACACTAGTATGTATTGTACGTGTATTTAATGTATTTCTGTGGATATCTGTCATTGGTTTTATTCTCTGTATATGTTATTTGTTATATTTGTATTACATGTATTACTGTTGATATCCCCAATAAATAAATAAAAAAATATAAAAAAATCCGTAGCTTGTGACAACAAAATAAATTGTTTTAATTAAATAAATTAAATTTATTTATCTATAGAATCACTATGTAAAGTGCCTTTGAGGTATTATATTACGAAAATAGCGCTATATAAGTTATTCATGATATTAATAATATTAAACTTCTGTATGTAAATAAATAAATTTCATAAATAGTACTTTTTTTTTTTACTCTACATAAATTTACTTTTATACATCTAGTAAATGTTATAACTCTAACTCTTTAATAAAAGAGACTAACTCTTGTGCTTGGAGAGTGACTTATACTGTTATAGTTATTTATTTATTAGAGTTTATATAATTTTTCATATACGAGTACATGAAGAAAAAAAAACATAGGATGTATAAAGAAAAAGAGAAAATAATAATACATTCATGCTAATTAAAATTTAATTCAGTTTTTACACTTGTTCAAAAAATTTCTTTAAATTTTCTTTGAGTTTATTTATGGATATATATATTAGTTTTAATAGTTTTTAGTTCATTTGCGAGATTATTTTAATTTTTGACACCTTTGAAGACACAGCTATTTTGACCGTGACTTGTGTGAAATTTAGGGATTTTAATATTATTTTAGTATCTGAGTGACTTATTCATAACAAATTCTTTTATTTTTTCTTCTTTATAAATTTGAACAACGGAATTTATTTTATTAAGAGTGTCTACTGTATGAACCTTAAATATGTTATATAGACTTTCCGAATTGAATGTTGAGGGTTTCTTTAAAATGTCTTTGATAATTAATCTTTGTACTATTTTAAGAGGGTTCAATATATTTGCATATGCACCACCCCATCCTACAATACCATTTTTATTTTACTCTTATTTTTACCGCGTGTAAAAAAGCATTTTTAAATCTAATTTCCCGTAGCGCTGAACTTCCTCGTCAGGTAATTGTAATTTTAAATATCTAATGATAATTATTATCATTCCTTTCGCACTTCATTGTGCATAGGGCATTGCATTGGTACACCAATCGCAACGTATCTTGATCATTTTGTCATATGATCATTCTTACGCTTCAGATGTCAGTCCTGGGACTATGAAATATCCTTGTGTAAAAACACCCCTTTGAAATAAATATTTCATGTCAACCATGTCCATCAACCAATCGAACGGAATTATGTAGCATTAAAAAAAAAACTTTCAACCGAAAATTAGACGCGCAACACAACAAATCGAATCAGATGCACGCAAAAACAAATTATTAAATAAATGTCACGTTAAGATACAAAATATTCATAACTATATAAAGGAAAAAAGTTGGAGGCGTATTTTAATATTGGGAAAATTATTTTACTAATAGGCTATATGAATTTTGTCATTTATATGCGATTTGCTTATGAATGTTGATAAATCGAAAGTGATGGTTTTTGAAAGGGATGAAAATATAACTAAATGTGAGATCAGTGTGAACGGAGATATTCTGAATCAGGTAGAAGAATTCGTGTATCTGGGAAGAATGTTTACTAGGGATGGAAGACCGACAAAGATATTGAAAGGAGGGTGAGTGCCAGGAACAGGGTGAACGGTGCACTGAAATCTACTTTGGCAAACAAATGTTTATCGCACGAGGCTAAACTAGCACTTTACAATGGAGTTCTAGTGCCAACTCTAATGTGGCGGCCTCCGTGGTGTAGTGGTCAACACGCTTGACTCACATGTGGAAGGTTCCGGGTTCGATTCCCGGTGAGAACACAAAAAATAATATGTGATTTTTCCCAAAACTGGGTGTTCTGTGATGTAATTCATCAATGTAATTGGGCCTCCCTCCTGGCCTGTTGTGATGCAAAAATAAATAAATCTAAAAAAAAAATAAAGAAAAAAAAAAATAAAGAAAAAAAAAAATAAAGAAAAAAAAAATAAAGAAAAAAAATATATTAATGTAAAACAAAGAAAAGTACAAACCATGACGAATTTTCATGACATTGTTTTTGGTTGGTAATGGTTGGTTGGTTATTAGCAATAAGCCCGCCTAAGTACAATTATTTTTATACTAATAAAACATTGAAATAAATAAATAAATATTTTTAAATTATTAAAATGAATTTATTTTTTAGGTTTATTAAACGTTCAGTAATCTTGAAATAAATAAACTTCTACCACTACCATCACGCCATATCTCTGTAGGAGTAGGCAGAGAGGATGGACCGCCATACGTGCGTATACTGTCATACATTCCTAGCTTCTTCCATATTCATACATCTTCTCACACATACCTACCCTTCGGTTGCGTCTGCTATTGACATGACCAGACTTAAGATTTTGATGTATCTAGTCATGCCACGTCTTCCTTGGCCATCCTCGTTATACGCTACTAAATAAATATTTTTAAAATAGTGCAATGTGCTGCAACTTTATAAAATTTGAATAGTAGGTGCCCACTGCCTACCTGAATCTATTTTCAAAAAGTGATGATACAGAATTCAAAATGTAGTTTTTTACAAATCAATTTTTTTAGAGACAAAATTAAAATCAACAATAAAAAGCACAATACATGATGACTACACTAACCAGACCAGATAACATGACTTGGCCTTACAATATGTTTATTTAATAATAATTATAGATAACTTATATAGCGCCATTTTCTTAATATAATACCTCAAGGTCGCTTTACAAAGTGATTATATAAACATATAAATTTAATTTTAACTTTTTAAATTTAAGAAAAATAATGTACTTTTTTACAATAAACATAAATGATGAAACAGAGTATTTAAAAAATAAAGCATAATTACATAGCAATGAAATACATATTTATAGTAAAAATAGTAAACAAAAAAAAATCCCACAAAGGCATGGCCTGTTCGTGGGTATACAAGAAAATGTTGATGAATTTGTCACCACATGCTAAGAATTTATTCAAATGATTTAGAGAACAAGTGGGTTTTAAGTTTCTTCCGAAACATCACTTCACTCTCACAGTTTCGGACTTCTGCTGAGAGAGCATTCCATGCCGTAGGGCCTGCGACCGCAAATGCGCGTTCGCCAAATGTAGTGCGCTGTTTGCGTAGAGGTATAATAACTTTTCCTTTCAACGTTGATGTAACTGATCTAAGCGTAAGACGTCTATCAGCTAGTTCATCTGGAATGCAGAGTTCCCTTAGATATTCTGGAGCAGAGTTGTGCAGTGACTTATACATATGCCAACAGATTTTGTATTCCACCCTCTGTGGTAAGCGTAGCCAGCGTAATTCCCGAAGTAGTGGAGTAATATGACTGAACTTAGAGATTCCAAAAATGAATCTCGCTGCGGTATTCAATACAGACTGTAAGCTAGTCATTTTATTCATTTGTAGACCTGCGTAGATACCATTATAATAATCGACTCACACTACAAACGCATTTATTAACCCCAACGAGTTTTAAAATTATAAATAAATATTTAAGGTTCATACAGTAGACACTCTTTATAAAATAAATTCTATTATAAAAATATATAAAAAAGAAAAATTAAAAGAATTTGAAATGAATAAGTCACTCAGATACCAACATAATATCAAAATTCCTAATTTCCATACAAGTCATGGTCAAAATAGCTTTGTCTTCAAAGGTGAAAAAAAAAAAGTTCTTAAAAGATTATAATAATCTTCCTAATGAACTAAAAACTATTAAAAATAATATATCAATAAATCAATTTAATGTTAATCTGAAGAAATTTTTTGAACTCGTGTAAACACGACATTAAATTTTAATTAGTATGAATGTATTATTGTTTTATGTTTATTCTTTATATATCCTATGTTATTATTTTTCTTTTCATGTACTCGTATTAAAATTATATAAAATCTTATAAATAAACAACTAAAACAGTGTAAGTCACTCTCCAAGCCTCAGAGTTAGTCCCTTTTTTTAGAGAGTTACAGTGATAAATTTACTAGATGTGTAAAAGTAGTTATGTTTAGAATTTTACAAAAACTTGTACTTTTTATGAAATTTATGAATTAAAAAATTTAAAAAATATATTTTTGTAAATTTATTGCGTGGCGTGTGACAAATCTACGGATACAAATAATATAGGAGTAATTTTTCGTTAATGTTTTCAGAAATTTGGATTTAAAGATAAATATCGAGATTTTAGTTTCTCAGGAAAACAGGATAAGTTATGGCGGGACTATTAGTCCCTTTTACTGCTCGGGGAAAAAAAGGAAACAAAAACATTTCCGTGAAGAAATTTCAATAGCCATGCCGGGCGCGGGGTAACCATTAAATGCTATATAATTAAGGTGGGAGCCCTCTTTCCATGTAAAAAAGAGATAAAAGCATACACTATAAACCTGAGCAACAAGGAAAAATATATCCCCCTGCTCCGTCGCACTCACGCTACTCGAAGGTAAGGTGCCTCTACACGCTGGCCGACACGTCGGCAAATACCATGGCAAGCGTGCAGTGGGGGCTATTAAATTTGTGGCTGGCGAACCTGGCGCGCGATCGGTTTGTTGTCGGTTTTTCAACACACGCATGTCATCGCATCTACACGTTGGCTCAACTTTTAGTACGCTACGAACTGCGCACGTGATTTGTTGCGCGCTATTGACCGCACCGAGAGATACTTAACAACTTTTTATTATTCATATTATCATTTTTTTAGTATCATTAATACACTAAATATATTTGTCAATTTTTTAAATGTGTAAATGGGGGCTAAATTTCTAACTGTCTATGCGCTCTGTAGCTACAAGACGTCCTGTAATCTAGCTCCTATCTGTTATAATTTTTTATTGATCTTAATTGAAAACGAGGAACTAGAATCCCAATCGTCCATGCGCTCTGTAGCTGCAAGACGTACTTGGATATTTATTAATTGTACAGCGCCCTTGAGGAGATTTTCACAAAAATGGCGCTATATAAATTATCCAACTCTATATATATATATATTTACATATTTATATAACTCGCCAACGTGTAAGCAGTTTAGCTATTTCATTACCATTACGCACGCCAGCGTACTGGCCAACGTGTAGAGACGTCTTTAGGATTATCTTCCGTCTCTTTCTGCCGTGCCTACATTAAATCATTCTTCCCAGAAGTGGCGTCTCGCTCCGACACACGTAGACTCATATTTATCTTTCATGGGAAGAGGTGAGAAATACATTAGTAAAGTGACTGTCTATTGGTCGGTTTTGTATGAAATTTGTTCCTCGAGTCCACGTGGACTGCTTTCTGGTGTTGTTTCTCTTTTGCGCGCACGGGTGTCGTGTAAGTGTGTCCCTCCGAAGATTTGAATACGTGTTTTTTCGGTTTACTTTTCTGAGTAGGTACTCGGGACACTTGATAAATATTTTAATATATGCCAGCCGCAATACACGGACATATTATACTGGGGGCACTTAGATTATCAACAGAAGTATTTAAAATAAGCTTCGGCTCGTAGGCACAAATCAGCTGTTTCAGCCGCGAACCGAGATATAGATTACCTACAACATACAACACACTTGATTATTTTGGCCGTCACTGTAGTCTGTACCGAGTACCGAAGTGGATCGTAAATATTAAACACACACGAGCAGATATATAAATCATGTACAATGTAGACATTCGCTATCAATAATAATGATGACGAATATTACTCGCGTACGTCAGTAAACATTCGTGTTTGTAGACTTAAATTACATGTCGTGTTATCATTTTTATGCTATTGGGTATAAGGTTGGCATTTATACGTAGATCGTAGGAGTATGCATTTATTAAGTTATATAAATATACCAAAAAGCTATAATACTTTATCCATGGAAATTATGTTACGTTTTCCACAGAAAAAAAACACGAAGACAAGCTGGTTCTCTCAGAGTAATAATGCGCCAAGCTATAGAGGAGCCCAAACGTAGAAAAACCATTCTTTGACTATTGGGTATTAAGTTATCTACAGTTCGCAGCAAAACAATGGGCCGTACTCGGGTCAAAAATTGCCAAATGGATATTAATTTGCATTGTAAATACTTTTAAATACAAACTTTTTTGCATATTATGTACCTGTGTATTTATTATTGCAGGGTTGTTCCAATTTATTTTTCTATAATTCGCCTATATTTATTTTATAAAACTGAAAATACACGCGTGTGCTTATTTTTTTATTCATTTATTATTTTATTCACAATATACTTATGTTACATTTATTGAGACATGAATCCCAGCTCCATGGAACCAAAGTCCGATGTTGAGTTTGTTTGTTTGTCCGTCACATCTCCGAAACAGCGAGTCGTAGCGGCCTGAAATCTGAACATGTCATTTAAGATGCGATTTCAAGGTTAACGTTGCTATTTTCGAGTAAAATTTGAATCAACCTCTACTCGATAAAGACTCAAACTTTATGTGGATGTCTAGTGCGGCCCTGACATATTACCCTTAATCAACTGTCATTACTAACAGTAAACATACTTTAATTCACAAATGTGTTCTGAAAAAAGAATGTATCTGAAGTAAATACATTGATATGATATGAAAGTTTTTAGGCAACATAATACACGTGTCGGGACAATAAACGCCAAAAATCAATGTAAATCATAGGAAAATATTCGGAATCAATTACCTGTGAAAACTGACTCCTTGAACACTCTTGACCCTCCTACTGCTGCAACCAAACATACTGCAATTCACCATAGTCGATTTATATTTATTATAACGTAAATATCCAAGTTATTCACATACAAAGCCAAGTACACCGACAAAAGCATCCGACAGAACCGTTATGTGTTTGTTGTCGAACAAAACAAAATGGTTGCTAACCAACAAACCAACATCGCTTGCGTTCTATGAAATATAGTAATAGGGCTTCTCTCTAGGTTACGCATTATTACTCTGAGCTGGTTCTATATAATCTGAATAAACGACAATAATAACTAAATTAATAACAGCCGATTACGATGTGATTTTGCCGTAATTTTTAATGCAAAACAGAAGGCGCACTAGCTAAATTTTTAGTTTTATGAGCAATTTTTTTTTAGGTGCATTTTTGTAGACGTCGTTGATGGCAAAAAAAATTACAGTTTAAGTAAAAATAGATATATCTACACTCTTCATTGACATATTATAATGACATTATTGTATTATTATTTAAAGTAATTTTATTGCTCGATGAACTGGTAATCGAACCTTGAACACTATTACAAGATAAAACACAACTCTTCTGAACATTGTTAATATTTTTATGAATCCCCTTCTACATTCCGAATTACCTAGATAGATCGTTACGATCGTAGAACAAGCATGTGATTTTCTTCAACTTTAGATGAGAGCGGTTTAAAAAAAATTGCTTTCAAGTACAAAATTATATTTATTTACTACTACTACCACTACTACCATCACGCCAATTCCCCGTAGGGATAGGCAGAGAGAATGGACCGCCACACACGTCTATCCTGACATACATTCCTAGCTTCTTCCATATTCATACATCTTGTCATACATGCCCTTCGGTACTGTCTGCTTTTGACATGACCAGACTTGAGATTTTGGTTTATCTGATCATGCCACGTCTTCCTTGGTCGTCCTCGTCTCACGTTACCGTTCATTTTCACCATATTTTGTTTTATTTATTTTTATTTTCTTTTATTTAGGAAACACACAGTACAGTTACATAGTTTTTTTTTATTTTACACAGTTAGACTTAACTCTAATGGACCAGTGAAGTTTCCATATTATAAAGTCATTAAATGTAAGGTTATTAATTAAAGTACAAAAAAGAGAAGGAAAATAAACATCAATAGAAGTTATTTAAAAATTAAATTGAAAGTAAAAAAATGAAGAAAATTTGTAAAAGTAATTAAAAGTTAAGAAATAAATAATGAAAAACATGCTCAGATGTAAAAATAAAATAAAATAATAATAACATTATTTTAAAAAGGAAAAATATAAATATACACTTACATATTTTAAGGGATTCAAAGAAACGATGAGAAGAATCTTTAAATGAGAAAATAAATATATACTTGTTTTACCATTCTTTCGTCGTCCATTCGTTCTACGTGACCAAATCATCTCAGAGATCCTTTCTTAATCATATCAATTATTAGTACTTGACTCAGACTTACACTCTCGCCTGATTTCATCATTCGTAACCCTGTCAAACATTGATTTCACACACATTCGTCTGAGAGATCAAATTTCTACCGCGTTCACTCGGCTTTCATCCTTCCTCTGCCAGTTCCATGTTTCACTTCCATACATAAGTGTTGGGACTAAAACTCCGTTGTGCTTCGTTCATTTTGTTGCCCACATTCACTCTCCTTTTAACATCTTTTCTACTCTTCCATCTCTTGAAATCATGCTTCCCAGATAAACAAATTCTTTTACTTGTTCGACATTCGTTGTTTACATTTATTATGCAGTCAGTAACCTCACTTCCCCTTTCAAATACCATCACTTTTGACTTACTTTCGTTCATTGTCAATTCACTCTCCAGGCATACATCATACATTCTAGAGACTATTTGTTGCAAATCATCCTCGCTGCTTGCCAACAGAACTGCATCATCAGCATACAACAAGCAGCTTACTGAAAAATGATTCATTTTTTTCTCCAATACCCATACATTCTATATCTTTCATACAGTTGTCCATGTATAGATTAAACAACCATGGAGACATTCCACATCCCTGTATCACGCCTTTTGAGATCGCAAACCAAGATGTGAATCCCCATTAACTCTTATACACGCTGAACTGTCCTCATAGAGAGACGATACTGCACTTATAAGTTTATTGTTTACTCCATATTTTTCCAACACGCCCCACAATTTCATTCTATCTACTTTATCATACGCTTTTTGCAAGTCGAAAAATGCGCAGATATTTATTTATTTATTAATATAAATAAACATACATAGTAAAAAAATAATAATAACGTATCGCTAACTCTATGAGCTATCACTAGAGCTCTTTAAGGGCACTGCAGATTGAAAAAACACCTTTCTAGAATGAACCTTTCCGAAACTTCAAGTTTCTAGTTGTAGGTTCTGCAGTGCAGATGAGGAAACACCTATACACATTTTATATATTTATGTGAATGTGATGCTTTGCATTATAAAAGGAGCCTCATCCTCGTGGGACCACTGGTTAAACCTGAGGATGTCAAAGAGCTCGCCCCCTACCTAATTACCCGATACTTGACGGATCTGGGCTTGGAGGGGGGTATTTAGCAAAATGTAAGCTCTCGCCTTCCACATAGTAGACAGGTTCTCTATAGACCTAGGATAGGAGGGCGAGAACTATTCACGGGGACCCGTCACAATAGATCTTCACAGGTCGCAGTGACGTCAGGAGCTTGCATAGCACTGACCCCCACCACCAAGAAGCAGAAGAGCTCTATGAGGTCGAGAGCCCGGTGTTCGAGTTGGGATACAACATAATGCTTGGGTTCGTTATATATGTATTATTATTTTCAAACCCAAAATACAAAACCTTTGTGAAACTGTTTTAAGATCAAATATAAAATAAAGTGAATGTCGCATTTTTGCAATTCCCTCATTGTTCGACGATTACAGTGTAGGTAGGTATGTACTATATTATTAAAAAAAAATAACACTGTAACATTTTGCCTTTATAGGTGTTATTGCTGAAATCTCATTTGATTACGTGTAATTAAGTCAATAATTTACTTAGAGATCGAATCCAATAGATGCGAAAACTTACAGATTCATTACCCATCACATTATAATATAAATTCTCTAACACTATGTTAGTAACTGCTAGAGACATCTATGAATTTTTCTTAGACACAAATAAGGTTTTTTGTTGAACTTAGTGTACAATCTGTTTTGCCGACATCCATTTGAGCTTCGAGTTTGCGTCATTATTTTCATTTTCCGTCACGTCGAGAAGTTCATTTTTTTACAAATATTTTCGCCAGCGAAAATTTTCGCAAAATGTCTATATGATTTTTCTGTAATCCGATAATTGCAATTGTTATGGTATTTCTTTCGCGGTGGATACTAGTATTTTACGTTTCGGAGATGAATAATTATAATTTTGTAATTGCCGACCCACACAATGTTGGCAATGTAATGTTGATATCTTGACATGTGTTTCCCAGAAAATGACTTGAAAAATGAAGAAAAGTGTCAATCAGACGTTGGATGGTGATGCTACTGAGCGCAATGCTCTTACAAGGAAGTTATACAGGTAAAACCTGCCCCATAACTTAATATGTTTTCTTTTGCGTAGCAGATTTATGTCTGCTTTCCACTTTTCTTTTATTTTTAACTAGTAAACAATAATGTAAACAGTTTTCTTACCTTGCAGTTGGAAATTTAAGCGCTTTCTCCACGCGTTTGTTAAGTTTCACTCTAAAATCCAATCTGAACATGAAGCCTTTTGACTTAACCTATACTTATTGTATGCCTGCCTGATTTTACAACAATACAACCGAATTACACCATATTTTGCAATAGCATGGTATTTTCATGGGTTTATTTAAACGTTATTAATAAAAAATTTAGAGGTGTGCGCATAGTGTATTTATTATATTAATGAACTATTTCCATTGAAAAGTGTAAGACAATCTTTAACCTTTGACATTAAAATTTTACCTTGGTTCAGTTGTTCAGTTTAAAACGATAGCCTATAGGAACTCGGACTTGTTTTAGTCTGTGTCTTAAAGTTAATACCATTTCTGCTAGTTAGTAGTTATGATAATAATTGTAAAATAATTGATGAAAAATTACTTAAATATGGGTATATTTACAAATAAGCTATTCACTGTGCCTCTTTGCGTCATGCAGAATTTGTCTATTCTGCATAGAGTGTTGGAAACAGATTTTTATTTTTCCTGATATTGTATGTTTCCTTCTATGCATTGCTTATTTACACGACATTCTAGACATTTTCCAATAATCCTCTTTAAGTATTTGTTGTGCCATTCTTACATTCACCCTTTCCCTTTAAACAAACATATTTTTTATCATATTCCACACATAAAACTGACAAGTTAACTTTTGTTTTTTCAATTTTTTAATATAGCCAAAATTGATTTATTGAAGTACAGTACTCTCTCAGTAATTCGCCGTTCGATTATCCGACAACTACTATAATCCTCGGTTGTTTTTACCAGCTGAAAGCACAAAATCAAGCTCTACAATTCGCCGGTATTCGTGTGTTGAATTTGGTAGTCTGCCGCGTGCCTATAGACTCAAGCGCCGAGCTTTGTAAACCTTGGCACTCAGGTTGGGTTAAATAATTTGGATTAATTAAACTTTAAGATGTACGTACAAATTCCTAAATAAAAAACTATTTTTACCAAATATCTGTTTTAAATTTGACCATATTTTATATGTATGTGTTATAATCCGCCGTTTTCACTAATTGTACACATGCCACAGGCGGATTACTGAGAGAGTACTCTTCATATATATAAGTATACATAAGTTTACAATACAAAACAATAAAATATATATATTATATTTGAAGTAAGTACTTGATTATTAATATTTCCCACAGATACATCAGCGAAGCAGCCCGACGCGTGGACGAGGGAACTGCTCGAGCCAACGCTGTGGCGGACCTGTTTATCCCTTCCCTCGAGGTCCAGCGACAGAAACTCCGGGAAAACTGTCAGAAGTTGATTCTCGCTGACCCCCTACTGTATGGGAGAAAAGCTCAAGAATTGCTCTGGAGAAAGGGTTATTACGAGGTCGTCGCGGCCACCAAACGCCTCCGCGCTCCCGGCTCCACTCAGGAGCCCCTTCTTCTTGCGCACATCGAGGGCGGCATCGGCCACTACCATCACCTCATATTCCTGGCCCAAGCTGACATTGAGGCAGACGTAGACCATCTTGTCGACTATCCTCAAATAGATAAGGACGCTGAACGCTCATCTAAAAGAAACGAAGAACTAATAGCTTGGGGCAAGTCCTTCGTGCAATCCTGTCTCATTTACCTGGGTGACTTGAGCAGGTATAAGACAGAGTACGAAGAGCTATGGGACCCATCCATGGCGTTCCGATACTACAGTCAGGCAGCTGCAGTGGACCCCCGCATGGGAGCACCCTACAACCAGCTCGGGACCCTTTACACCGGGAAGAACTACCACCTGGACTCTGTTCGTTACTACATCCTGTGCATGTCCCGTGATACTCCGTTCGAAGGGTGCGAAGGAAACTTGATAAGAATCTTCGATAAGAACTCGAAGCAGCTCGAAGGCAGTAACTCCAAGAATCCGGATGTTATCGACCAACAAGAATCTGTCAAGTTATTAATCTGCAAATTCCTATCTCTTGTGGATTGCTGGTTTTTTGAAAAAGATATTCCAGATTTCAACGATGTATGCGCCGGTGCCTTGTACGACTTGAAGGAATGTTTACAGTTCCGTCCTCTAGTCACTCCTGATCAAACAACGTGCCACGAGGAATATGTCAAATATATTCTTCAGAATGAAGTGTCACCGGAATATATGAATCCTAAGCTCATTAATAAATTTGTGATTATTATTTTACTTTGTGTGAATAAGCTGCAAAAAGATAATTCTCCCCACCTATTCCCTCTGAAAGCTTTTACCTTCGCTGTCCTATCTCAACTTTTACAGAAGCTCCAGAGTGATCTTGTAGATATTGGATTCCAGATCACTGATCCCACAGAGGTCATCGAAAATTACAAAGAGAAAGTAAAGAAACAAAGATTCCCCGAAGAAAAAGTGATGCCTGTAGAAAATGGTTTTCACAATTTACAACCGATTAAAGTTTCGCCGAGTGAGGAAAAAGAAGAAAAAGTTATTTCCAAATTAGATTTCAATATGACTCAAGATTTAGAAAGTATTTCTGTAGAAATTCTTACTGATGTTCCTGACGAAAATTCTTTTATTTCCAACGGAGTTTTGTCTCCGAAACTTACGAAAACTGATAAAATCAAGTCGAAAAAATCTTCTATTTTGCAAAAATTAAGGAGACGGCGTCGTCGAATCGACTCTTTCGATAGCTCAGATAAAACTGGTTCTGAAGATTTGTCGGGTGAGAGTGACGATGAAGCGAGGAAGTCTGATCATGATTCCTCAACCTCCGATGATGATAATGCAAGCGTAGATACTTATTCTTCCCCCTCAACTTCCGATGACGAGCAGGAGAACTCTAAGGAAGGTTCTCTTTCAAAAAATGACAAAAGCAGTGTGGAATCTAGTCACAGTGATTTGCACAATAAAGATGAAAATGTACCTGAAAACGAAACTCGTCCAGAGACTGAAAAGAAACCTCTTGATATTGTAGAAACTGTGACTAATAATAATGTTACAAAGGAGTTTGATGAGAAAAGTTTAATGGAATTCTTAGAAAATGATAATATTCTAATGGCCTTACGTTTACTTTTGAATTGGCTTCACGGAGAAGTGGATTTGATTGTTTCTTGCGGCCCAAGTGGCCGAGGAATGTTCCAGACCATGGTAGATATTCTAAATACTGTTCACCGCCAAATATTTCCGAAGCTATTTAAAAATCACTATTCTACGGAGAATCAATTCCACCCATCCTTGAAACCCTTTCATGAGCTCTTCTTCGCCTACAAGTACACCTACCGGAAGATTCCCCTGGTGGAAGATTATGAAGTGCGATCTTTAGAGATATTGGAGAAAGGAATAGCAGGAATAGAATGGGCTAACCAGAATTGTAATTTACCCACTAGTGAAGCCAATGCGATACGACTCCTGAAATTCCTAGACTTTGGAATCTTCATTGTTAAGTTGAATGTTGGAATTGTTTACAATAAGAGATTGAAGCTATATTTGTTGAAGAAACCAATAAACAAGAAAACCTCTAACTTTAAGAAACACGGGAAAATTGTAAAAGATATTCATTATTCTAAAAATCAGGCAAGTGGTTTTTTTCTCCTCTAAATATTCCTTACAAAATATTTAAGAAGTAAATGCATAAGTTTTTTTATTGAAATAATATAAAGTAGATAATTATATTTTTTATACACTGTACATAAATATTTTTTTAACTCTCGTGGCTGTGATGGGACATAAGTCTATATCTATGTAGTGACGTGGATTTAACGTATGAGAGTTCGAAAATGCAAACCTTGCTCAACTAGTCAAAAATTGACCCAAAATTGAAATATTTGGGCAGGTAGGAGAGGAGAGGACACGTCTATCTTGACACCTAATCTTTTCACATTCATACATCTCGTCATACATGTCCTTCTATTATGTCATGACCAGACTTAAGATTTTAATTTATTTGGTCATGCCATGTCTTCCTTGATCACCCTCGTCCTACATTACCATTCACTCTCGCTACATAATATCTAGTTTACAATGGTACAAGAATGCTTCTCTCTTTATCCATTTGTCCTACATGACTTATATGATTATAATTTAACATGACAGCAATGTTTTATGTCCCGTTTTCAGAAAACCTTCAAAGTAAAGTCGGAATGTGTGGAAATACCAGAGAAGCAGAATGTGTCCGGAGGCTCCCTGATGAAGAATTTGGGTCGACTCTGGCTTTCGGAGCAAGTTCGTGCGTTAGAGAGTGAAGTTAGCGCCAACAAGAGACCGCAACTCCCGGCTTACTTGGTGCTGGATGCTGAAGCTCTCTGCCAACAAACTTATCTAGTTAAGCAAATAGTGGCTTCCAAAAAAGTTATCGTCCTGATACCAACAATAGGTAATAATAAATTTGATTATTTGTGCAACACACTAAAAAAAATATTTTACTAAGTATATAGCATCATCATCATCACCCTTTCCGCATAGGGCTCTGCATTGGTACATCGATCGCGGCGTATCTTGAAGTTTTTTGTTACATGAAGATAAGATGATCAGTCTTACGCTTCAAGGCCCCGATTACAGTGGGAAGTTAACAGAGTTATCTTTGACTATCTAAAAAGAAAAAACTATATTTGTGTACGAAAATGAGTATATTTGCATGAACATTTTAAGTATCTTCGTCGGTAACCTATAATCGAACATATTTGGAAGAAAAAAATTGTATGCATATTCTGCTTTTCGTACAGAAAACTTAATTTTACTTTGTAGATAAAATTGAAGTTAAATGTTAACTTCCCATTGTAATCGGGGCCCAGGTGCCAGTCCAGGGACTATGAAATATTCTAGTGTAAAAACACCTCTTTGGAATGGACTGCTACGGCACCGGATAGCAGGCCTCAGAGAACGGCTGGGAGAAAGCCCTAACATCATAAGCAGCCAATTAGTGGAACACTGCTGGGAATCAAGGTTGTTGCAGCATTGGAGCAGGATGTTCGACTGCTGATCTTCTTAATTTTGTCTCCTATTGTACTCAATTATTCTGTTTTTTTTTTTATCTCTTTTTAGTTATGTTATCTTTAAATTCTTTTAGGTTTTCTCTCAAATATTTTATTTGTGTTATATTGTTTATATGTATTTATACTATTCTTTGTTTTTGACAAACAAATAGCAGTTGCAGAAGGAAAAACTAGCAGTTCACAATTGGGTTCTGGTGCCAACCCCGATGTATGGAATTAGAAAAATAATGATGAAAATAGGTCGAATGCTGTCAAAATCCAATCTCTTTGGCGATTGTGTGGTAAAACGATGTACGATAGGTGCGCAAATATCGCGATCCATGCGCTATGTAAGGCTGAGACGAGCATTATCGACAAAATCAAGAAAGGGGTGCTGCGTTGGTTCGGACATGTAGAGCGAATGGACAGCGAAAGAACAGCTAAAAGGATATACGATGTAAATGTTGATGGATGCAGTCAATGAGGAATACTGAGAAAGACACCGCATGATCAAATCCAACAAATACTTAAAGATGGATATGTCAACAGTAGGAATAATCGGTGTGTGTGCATGAGAAGATGTATGAATGTAGAGTAAGTGAGGTCTTTATGCAAACACGGAGTGATATGGCATTCTATTCTCTCTGCTTACCTATGGTTTTCTTTGTCTTGTTTTTCTGATTATTTATACTTTGCAATGGTTATACAGCTGGTTGGGTTTTGTACTACCCGCCCAATCGAGCTGAAATATTTTTTTTTTATTATTAAATAAATATTTCATATCAACCATGTTGGGAATCGAACCTGAGACCTGCACGGCAGGAAAACACGCTGACCTCTACACCACGAGGCCAGCCATATTGACACACAACCCCAGAAAGAACTTCCTGACAAATCGAGTCGTGGATCAATGGAAAGTGATTGGTAAATGAGTTCATAAACTCACTGGGCGAATGCAACAATTTATGATGTTTCCTATTGTATTTTATATGTGTCTAGTTTACAAACACCCAGTGGCGCACAGGACACCGCTCGGTACATTAAATGCAATGCATCTCAATTATTATTTGTTACGTTAATTCTGACATATTTGTGGTGTAAAAAAATAAAGGTAATAAAAAAACCACGTTTCCAATCAATAAATGTAAACAAAAAAATTGCAAATAAATAAACATTTGATTCTACCGTCTAATTTAATGTGTGAAGATAAATTTTCCTTGAAAATTATTTTTGCACTTGAAAACGGGCTTTAAAAAAAGATAACATTTTTATTTTGATTATGTTGATGGTAATCATTAATAAAACATCTTTTAGTTTGTCTCTAGCGTAATGGAAAAAATATTGAATATTTGCTGCCAATGAAAATGTAATCATCACAAATCGAGATGTACTGTGTGACTGTATTATACATTTTCACTTGACACACAGTTAAATATTTGAAGATGCTTTAAATTCATAATAAATTTGTAGACAACTTCAATGATCACAAGTAACATTATAATATTGGGTGTCTTACCTACTTGAATTTTGAATTTCAAATTTTCATTGCGTCAAAACATGGAACCCGGATACTTTGCAGTTGTAGTCTGCAAAGTTTGAGGTTAAGTCATGCAGCGTTTTTCAGTCGAGCAAGGCATAGAAAATTCACTACCAAAATGGTGACAACTTTACAGACGGTTCGAAAATGACGCACATTTTTCGGTCATCACTATGCACCATCTTAGGCCTCTGTGGAGAATTTAATGAATAAATTTGAAACTGTTAGCTCTCCCGCAGGATATTAAAGCAGGTGGTCGTCCTCATATGGGTTGATAGCTTGAAAATATTGCAGCAGTTAGATACAAGTGTACACAAACTCCCATCCATCTCCATTCGTCATCATTGTCAACAATTAAACGTCTCCAGAAGCTCTTTGCTATGAATTTTGACTAAAGACCTGCACACGCACGCTTACAATATTCAATTAACACATCATCTTAAGCCAACAAACTATGCGCAGCGCCGAATATTCATAAATTGGATAATGGAGCATCAACAAGTCGATGGTGATTTAAAAAACTCTTCTTTAGTTATGAGTTGCACTTCTAACTTGATAGGTGAGTCAATAAACAGAACTGTCAAATTCGGGGACCGGAAACGCAGCCTATGCACCCACCGCACGTGACCGTGTTGTATGGATTTTGGACTGGCGGAATCATTGGCCCTTTTTTTTTTAAGAATGCAACCGGCAATGCAGTCACCAGCGATGGTCTTCGTTATCGTGACATGTTAACTAACTTTTTATGGTCTGCGTTGGATGAACTTGATGTTGATGATATTTCCAGGACGACTTATTCTCGCAGCACGGAGAAGTTAACTGGCTCGTGAAGGTTTTTAAGAAGTTACAAGATCGTGTGATCTGAAACCTTTGGGGGTTTCTGAAGGGAAAAGTGTATGCAAATAATCCACAGACAATTCCGGAGCTCAAAACGGAATCCAGTGAGTTATTGGCGAAATTCATCCACAATTATGTCAAAATGTGATTGAAAATTTCGTGAAGAGTGAATATTTGCAAGGCGTTAGTTGGATGTTGTGTTCCACATGTAGCCTCCGTGCCATATTTTAGATTGAAAAGAAAACACCCTCAAAATTCAACTGCAGTGTTTGTTTTAATAAAATATTGAAATTCAAGTAGGTTTTGAGACACCTTTATTGGAAACAATGAATACTACGCGCATTAAAATACGATGATTTGCTATACAAGACAAATATCTCAACTCCATTAGACTTCTCTCCTGTGTTGAGACATAAGAAAAGAACAAAAAATTTACAAAATCACGAAACAATTTTTCCTTTCGATAGTTAACTCATTTTATGAAAAAGTTGGTTGGATCTACGTTATTACATATATGATTATAAAATTAATTTTTTTTTCTAGTTTTGCAGACTATCGATGCCCTGAAGAAGGAATCTGTTGCAGCTCGAAGTGCTATCCGCTGGCTGGAGTTACAATTACGAAACGGTTCCCGTTTTATCCGCACCCAACGCATTACCGAAACTGCTCCAGTTCCCTGTGTCAAATATCCCAAAAAAATGCACCGCGACGTGCAAAACTTTATCCAAATCATCGAATTTTGTCACTTCTTTTTATCCAAGGAATCACCAGAGGCAGCTGTGAACGGACACAAGTACAATGGTTCCGGAGATGTTAAAGAAAATATTAACGAAGAAGCAAAGAAAAATAATGAAAACTTAGTTGTTTTGTTGACGGGATCTGATCATTCAACTTATGCCGAACAGAAAGATTTCAGTTATTCGGGATTAGCTCAGACTGCCGGAGTCGGTGTAGAAAGTATCCAGGAATTCTGTTTAAAGTGGAAGCACTGTTTCGGGAAAGGTGGCAGGAAAAGGTGATTGGGAAAGAGTTGTACTGTCAAGTGCAGGGATTTCTAGACAAACTGGATGCAGCGAGCTTAGTACTGAGAGCAGTAAGGAAGACTTCAGTATGATAGGACTGGTCCGTCGCCGGTAAGGAAGGTGCTTATCTAAAACTTATCGCAGCCGAATGCTGAAAATGCAGACTTTGGGCCTTCATATTTTGCGCAAGATATTAATTTGTCCAATTTGTTATCAACTTAGTTTTGTTGTTAAAATATATTGTTTTATTATTATTTCAATTTATAATATATTATCCTTCTATGACTGCTTAATAAATTAATGTTACAAATGGTTTTTCATAGTTTTATTCGATTTCTTGTATTGTTACTCGCAGCATCACTAAATATTATTTTCACTGTTTTGAATGAAACAAACTGCACTACAGCTGTGCTACACCATGCAACACTCCATACAAAATATATATAAATATTCTCGCAGCGACACTCTAATGCGGTTTGACCATAATAAGCACTTGATACGTGACAATAAAATATTATGTAAAGGTTGTGCATTTTCTTTATTGAATCAGACAGACACAAAAATGTATAAAACATCACATCAATAGAGACAAATAGATATATTATCTGCTTGGATCATGAACCAATATACACACTACATGATATAACAAATACTTTTTGTACTTTATTTGAAATATAATACGCTTTTATAAATACAAAATATTATATTATTTTCTTTATAAGGGAAATTTTTTCTACGTTTCGTCAACTGTTAAATGTATCTATTTCTCTTGGAAGTGAGGTACTTCCCAGGTTAAGATTCCCTTAGAACTAGATCATCTATTTTTTTTCTTACTATGTTTTGGGAATCATCAACATATCATAATTATTGTTAGGGAGAAATTTAATATAACAGTAGATAAAATGGATGATTAAACGAATATGACTTTACCATACAATGATTTTTCTTATAGTATTTGACCCGTTAGATAGATTTCAATAAATTACATTGTTGAGATATTGTCAATCGGTTTGGTGAAGACAGTGTATGCCGAGGTGTGTTTTTAATAATATTATAGATATAGTTATCTATTTCTGTGCAATGGGGTAAATTCATATTACAGAAGATTTAATCTACCGGGATAGTTGGTAAAAATCATCAGTCAAAAAGTATTTAAAATGCATCATAATATTGTGTAGGTATGTATGCATATTTGACACACCAAAATATACCAATTTTTTTTCCTACATACACATGGCCGCAAATCCCCATAATTCCTATGGCTAAAATCCGCTGACAAACCCATTCCCATGTTGGGATAAAAAAAATTGACGAGTCAAAAATCTCTTCTGTCTTCAAAACATTCCCACTAATCTGTTTTGTGCAGCTAGGTATTGCTGTGACAGTTCTCAGCAGGCCGCGAAATTTTTAGAAACTCATTTGAACCACTGTAGTGTCGATAAATTTAATGATTCCTCGTGTCCTAGTGTTTCATCAAGCTTCTAACAGATGTCTCAGTGTACGAAATCTAAAATCCTTCAGAATACTAGATGCCGACACGTAAAGTGAATACAAAGGCCGGCCCTTCGAGCATGGAAATGGAGAGCGTGTTAACTAACCGGTTAAATCGCTTCCTTTTATGAGTCAATCTATGTATGTACTCAGTATACAGAAGGGTCATTATGCTTTTGACACAATTTCATTAAAAAAAATAAGACATACACTTTCTTTCCACTAACCCATTGATGCACAAAAACAAACACATATTTATATACAAAAATATATAAAGCGAATCCATCCTCGCAAATATAATGTACAATTTCAGCATTGTATACTTTTCAACTAGATAGATTTCTTAAAACTTTGAATAATTAAATACTTCAATCCCAACTACATACAGATAATGGCAGAC